>NW_026973130.1:0-77001 GCF_036711695.1 Zophobas morio | reverse complement strand
GAAGTGTTTTCTTGTACTTTTAAGCCACTCAGATACCCTACGGGCTCGGAAAGTGCAACCAAACCATCAAATTTTAGCTAGAAACTGTATTTTTGTCGATTTTTATTGAATTTGAACTATATTTCAACGTTTTTTGATGGTTCTGAGCCACCAAACACACTTAAAGCATGCAGAATCGACTCAGAATAGGAAAAGGAGACGTTTAGGTCAATTTTATGCATTCTGGCGTTCGTAGATACAAGAAAACTGTTAAAATTCTTCAGAAACGTCACTTTTGAAGTGTTTTCTTGTACTTTTAAGCCACTCAGATACCCTACGGGCTCGGAAAGTGCAACGAAACCATCAAATTTTAGCTAGAAACTGTATTTTTGTCGATTTTTATTGAATTTGAACTATATTTCAACGTTTTTTGATGGTTCTGAGCCACCAAACACACTTAAAGCATGCAGAATCGACTCAGAATAGGAAAAGGAGACGTTTAGGTCAATTTTATGCATTCTGGCGTTCGTAGATACAAGAAAACTGTTAAAATTCTTCAGGAACGTCACTTTTGAAGTGTTTTCTTGTACTTTTAAGCCACTCAGATACCCTACGGGCTCGGAAAGTGCAACGAAACCATCAAATTTTAGCTAGAAACTGTATTTTTGTCGATTTTTATTGAATTTGAACTATATTTCAACGTTTTTTGATGGTTCTGAGCCACCAAACACACTTAAAGCATGCAGAATCGACTCAGAATAGGAAAAGGAGACGTTTAGGTCAATTTTATGCATTCTGGCGTTCGTAGATACAAGAAAACTGTTAAAATTCTTCAGAAACGTCACTTTTGAAGTGTTTTCTTGTACTTTTAAGCCACTCAGATACCCTACGGGCTCGGAAAGTGCAACGAAACCATCAAATTTTAGCTAGAAACTGTATTTTTGTCGATTTTTATTGAATTTGAACTATATTTCAACGTTTTTTGATGGTTCTGAGCCACCAAACACACTTAAAGCATGCAGAATCGACTCAGAATAGGAAAAGGAGACGTTTAGGTCAATTTTATGCATTCTGGCGTTCGTAAATACAAGAAAACTGTTAAAATTCTTCAGAAACGTCACTTTTGAAGTGTTTTCTTGTACTTTTAAGCCACTCAGATACCCTACGGGCTCGGAAAGTGCAACGAAACCATCAAATTTTAGCTAGAAACTGTATTTTTGTCGATTTTTATTGAATTTGAACTATATTTCAACGTTTTTTGATGGTTCTGAGCCACCAAACACACTTAAAGCATGCAGAATCGACTCAGAATAGGAAAAGGAGACGTTTAGGTCAATTTTATGCATTCTGGCGTTCGTAGATACAAGAAAACTGTTAAAATTCTTCAGAAACGTCACTTTTGAAGTGTTTTCTTGTACTTTTAAGCCACTCAGATACCCTACGGGCTCGGAAAGTGCAACGAAACCATCAAATTTTAGCTAGAAACTGTATTTTTGTCGATTTTTATTGAATTTGAACTATATTTCAACGTTTTTTGATGGTTCTGAGCCACCAAACACACTTAAAGCATGCAGAATCGACTCAGAATAGAAAAAGGAGACGTTTAGGTCAATTTTATGCATTCTGGCCGTTCGTAGATACAAGAAAACTGTTAAAATTCTTCAGAAACGTCACTTTTGAAGTGTTTTCTTGTACTTTTAAGCCACTCAGATACCCTACGGGCTCGGAAAGTGCAACGAAACCATCAAATTTTAGCTAGAAACTGTATTTTTGTCGATTTTTATTGAATTTGAACTATATTTCAACGTTTTTTGATGGTTCTGAGCCACCAAACACACTTAAAGCATGCAGAATCGACTCAGAATAGGAAAAGGAGACGTTTATGTCAATTTTATGCATTCTGGCGTTCGTAGATACAAGAAAACTGTTAAAATTCTTCAGGAACGTCACTTTTGAAGTGTTTTCTTGTACTTTTAAGCCACTCAGATACCCTACTGGCTCGGAAAGTGCAACGAAACCATCAAATTTTAGCTAGAAATTGTATTTTTGTCGATTTTTATTGAATTTGAACTATATTTCAACGTTTTTTGATGGTTCTGAGCCACCAAACACACTTAAAGCATGCAGATTCGACTCAGAATAGGAAAAGGAGACGTTTAGGTCAATTTTATGCATTCTGGCGTTCGTAGATACAAGAAAACTGTTAAAATTCTTCAGAAACGTCACTTTTGAATTGTTTTCTTGTACCTTTAAGCCACTCAGATACCCTACGGGCTCGGAAAGTGCAACGAAACCATCAAATTTCAGCTAGAAACTGTATTTTTGTCGATTTTTATTGAATTTGAACTATATTTCAACGTTTTTTGATGGTTCTGAGCCACCAAACACACTTAAAGCATGCAGAATCGACTCAGAATAGGAAAAGGAGACGTTTAGGTCAATTTTATGCATTCTGGCGTTCGTAGATACAAGAAAACTGTTAAAATTCTTCAGAAACGTCACTTTTGAAGTGTTTTCTTGTACTTTTAAGCCACTCAGATACCCTACGGGCTCGGAAAGTGCAACGAAACCATCAAATTTTAGCTAGAAACTGTATTTTTGTCGATTTTTATTGAATTTGAACTATATTTCAACGTTTTTTGATAGTTCTGAGCCACCAAACACACTTAAAGCATACAGAATCGACTCAGAATAGGAAAAGGAGACGTTTAGGTCAATTTTATGCATTCTGGCGTTCGTAGATACAAGAAAACTGTTAAAATTCTTCAGAAACGTCACTTTTGAAGTGTTTTCTTGTACTTTTAAGCCACTCAGATACCCTACGGGCTCGGAAAGTGCAACGAAACCATAAAATTTTAGCTAGAAACTGTATTTTTGTCGATTTTTATTGAATTTGAACTATATTTCAACGTTTTTTGATGGTTCTGAGCCACCAAACACACTTAAAGCATGCAGAATCGACTCAGAATAGGAAAAGGAGACGTTTAGGTCAATTTTATGCATTCTGGCGTTCGTAGATACAAGAAAACTGTTAAAATTCTTCAGAAACGTCACTTTTGAAGTGTTTTCTTGTACTTTTAAGCCACTCAGATACCCTACGGGCTCGGAAAGTGCAACGAAACCATCAAATTTTAGCTAGAAACTGTATTTTTGTCGATTTTTATAGAATTTGAACTATATTTCAACGTTTTTTGATGGTTCTGAGCCACCAAACACACTTAAAGCATGCAGAATCGACTCAGAATAGGAAAAGGAGACGTTTAGGTCAATTTTATGCATTCTGGCGTTCGTAGATACAAGAAAACTGTTAAAATTCTTCAGAAACGTCACTTTTGAAGTGTTTTCTTGTACTTTTAAGCCACTCAGATATCCTACGGGCTCGGAAAGTGCAACGAAACCATCAAATTTTAGCTAGAAACTGTATTTTTGTCGATTTTTATTGAATTTGAACTATATTTCAACGTTTTTTGATGGTTCTGAGCCACCAAACACACTTAAAGCATGCAGAATCGACTCAGAATAGGAAAAGGAGACGTTTAGGTCAATTTTATGCATTCTGGCGTTCGTAGATGCAAGAAAACTGTTAAAATTCTTCAGAAACGTCACTTTTGAAGTGTTTTCTTGTTCTTTTAAGCCACTCAGATACCCTACGGGCTCGGAAAGTGCAACGAAACCATCAAATTTTAGCTAGAAACTGTATTTTTGTCGATTTTTATTGAATTTGAACTATATTTCAACATTTTTTGATGGTTCTGAGCCACCAAACACACTTAAAGCATGCAGAATCGACTCAGAATAGGAAAAGGAGACGTTTAGGTCAATTTTATGCATTCTGGCGTTCGTAGATACAAGAAAACTGTTAAAATTCTTCAGAAACGTCACTTTTGAAGTGTTTTCTTGTACTTTTAAGCCACTCAGATACCCTACGGGCTCGGAAAGTGCAACGAAACCATCAAATTTTAGCTAGAAACTGTATTTTTGTCGATTTTTATTGAATTTGAACTATATTTCAACGTTTTTTGATGGTTCTGAGCCACCAAACACACTTAAAGCATGCAGAATCGACTCAGAATAGGAAAAGGAGACGTTTAGGTCAATTTTATGCATTCTGGCGTTCGTAGATACAAGAAAACTGTTAAAATTCTTCAGAAACGTCACTTTTGAAGTGTTTTCTTGTACTTTTAAGCCACTCAGATACCCTACGGGCTCGGAAAGTGCAACGAAACCATCAAATTTTAGCTAGAAACTGTATTTTTGTCGATTTTTATTGAATTTGAACTATATTTCAACGTTTTTTGATGGTTCTGAGCCACCAAACACACTTAAAGCATGCAGAATCGACTCAGAATAGGAAAAGGAGACGTTTAGGTCAATTTTATGCATTCTGGCGTTCGTAGATGCAAGAAAACTGTTAAAATTCTTCAGAAACGTCACTTTTGAAGTGTTTTCTTGTTCTTTTAAGCCACTCAGATACCCTACGGGCTCGGAAAGTGCAACGAAACCATCAAATTTTAGCTAGAAACTGTATTTTTGTCGATTTTTATTGAATTTGAACTATATTTCAACGTTTTTTGATGGTTCTGAGCCACCAAACACACTTAAAGCATGCAGAATCGACTCAGAATAGGAAAAGGAGACGTTTAGGTCAATTTTATGCATTCTGGCGTTCGTAGATACAAGAAAACTGTTAAAATTCTTCAGAAACGTCACTTTTGAAGTGTTTTCTTGTACTTTTAAGCCACTCAGATACCCTACGGGCTCGGAAAGTGCAACGAAACCATCAAATTTTAGCTAGAAACTGTATTTTTGTCGATTTTTATTGAATTTGAACTATATTTCAACGTTTTTTGATGGTTCTGAGCCACCAAACACACTTAAAGCATGCAGAATCGACTCAGAATAGGAAAAGGAGACGTTTAGGTCAATTTTATGCATTCTGGCGTTCGTAGATACAAGAAAACTGTTAAAATTCTTCAGAAACGTCACTTTTGAAGTGTTTTCTTGTACTTTTAAGCCACTCAGATACCCTACGGGCTCGGAAAGTGCAACGAAACCATCAAATTTTAGCTAGAAACTGTATTTTTGTCGATTTTTATTGAATTTGAACTATATTTCAACGTTTTTTGATAGTTCTGAGCCACCAAACACACTTAAAGCATACAGAATCGACTCAGAATAGGAAAAGGAGACGTTTAGGTCAATTTTATGCATTCTGGCGTTCGTAGATACAAGAAAACTGTTAAAATTCTTCAGAAACGTCACTTTTGAAGTGTTTTCTTGTACTTTTAAGCCACTCAGATACCCTACGGGCTCGGAAAGTGCAACGAAACCATAAAATTTTAGCTAGAAACTGTATTTTTGTCGATTTTTATTGAATTTGAACTATATTTCAACGTTTTTTGATGGTTCTGAGCCACCAAACACACTTAAAGCATGCAGAATCGACTCAGAATAGGAAAAGGAGACGTTTAGGTCAATTTTATGCATTCTGGCGTTCGTAGATACAAGAAAACTGTTAAAATTCTTCAGAAACGTCACTTTTGAAGTGTTTTCTTGTACTTTTAAGCCACTCAGATACCCTACGGGCTCGGAAAGTGCAACGAAACCATCAAATTTTAGCTAGAAACTGTATTTTTGTCGATTTTTATAGAATTTGAACTATATTTCAACGTTTTTTGATGGTTCTGAGCCACCAAACACACTTAAAGCATGCAGAATCGACTCAGAATAGGAAAAGGAGACGTTTAGGTCAATTTTATGCATTCTGGCGTTCGTAGATACAAGAAAACTGTTAAAATTCTTCAGAAACGTCACTTTTGAAGTGTTTTCTTGTACTTTTAAGCCACTCAGATATCCTACGGGCTCGGAAAGTGCAACGAAACCATCAAATTTTAGCTAGAAACTGTATTTTTGTCGATTTTTATTGAATTTGAACTATATTTCAACGTTTTTTGATGGTTCTGAGCCACCAAACACACTTAAAGCATGCAGAATCGACTCAGAATAGGAAAAGGAGACGTTTAGGTCAATTTTATGCATTCTGGCGTTCGTAGATGCAAGAAAACTGTTAAAATTCTTCAGAAACGTCACTTTTGAAGTGTTTTCTTGTTCTTTTAAGCCACTCAGATACCCTACGGGCTCGGAAAGTGCAACGAAACCATCAAATTTTAGCTAGAAACTGTATTTTTGTCGATTTTTATTGAATTTGAACTATATTTCAACATTTTTTGATGGTTCTGAGCCACCAAACACACTTAAAGCATGCAGAATCGACTCAGAATAGGAAAAGGAGACGTTTAGGTCAATTTTATGCATTCTGGCGTTCGTAGATACAAGAAAACTGTTAAAATTCTTCAGAAACGTCACTTTTGAAGTGTTTTCTTGTACTTTTAAGCCACTCAGATACCCTACGGGCTCGGAAAGTGCAACGAAACCATCAAATTTTAGCTAGAAACTGTATTTTTGTCGATTTTTATTGAATTTGAACTATATTTCAACGTTTTTTGATGGTTCTGAGCCACCAAACACACTTAAAGCATGCAGAATCGACTCAGAATAGGAAAAGGAGACGTTTAGGTCAATTTTATGCATTCTGGCGTTCGTAGATACAAGAAAACTGTTAAAATTCTTCAGAAACGTCACTTTTGAAGTGTTTTCTTGTACTTTTAAGCCACTCAGATACCCTACGGGCTCGGAAAGTGCAACGAAACCATCAAATTTTAGCTAGAAACTGTATTTTTGTCGATTTTTATTGAATTTGAACTATATTTCAACGTTTTTTGATGGTTCTGAGCCACCAAACACACTTAAAGCATGCAGAATCGACTCAGAATAGGAAAAGGAGACGTTTAGGTCAATTTTATGCATTCTGGCGTTCGTAGATACAAGAAAACTGTTAAAATTCTTCAGAAACGTCACTTTTGAAGTGTTTTCTTGTACTTTTAAGCCACTCAGATACCCTACGGGCTCGGAAAGTGCAACGAAACCATCAAATTTTAGCTAGAAACTGTATTTTTGTCGATTTTTATTGAATTTGAACTATATTTCAACGTTTTTTGATGGTTCTGAGCCACCAAACACACTTAAAGCATGCAGAATCGACTCAGAATAGGAAAAGGAGACGTTTAGGTCAATTTTATGCATTCTGGCGTTCGTAGATACAAGAAAACTGTTAAAATTCTTCAGAAACGTCACTTTTGAAGTGTTTTCTTGTACTTTTAAGCCACTCAGATACCCTACGGGCTCGGAAAGTGCAACGAAACCATCAAATTTTAGCTAGAAACTGTATTTTTGTCGATTTTTATTGAATTTGAACTATATTTCAACGTTTTTTGATGGTTCTGAGCCACCAAACACACTTAAAGCATGCAGAATCGATTCTCAGAATAGGAAAAGGAGACGTTTAGGTCAATTTTATGCATTCTGGCGTTCGTAGATACAAGAAAACTGTTAAAATTCTTCAGAAACGTCACTTTTGAAGTGTTTTCTTGTACTTTTAAGCCACTCAGATACCCTACGGGCTCGGAAAGTGCAACGAAACCATCAAATTTTAGCTAGAAACTGTATTTTTGTCGATTTTTATTGAATTTGAACTATATTTCAACGTTTTTTGATGGTTCTGAGCCACCAAACACACTTAAAGCATGCAGAATCGACTCAGAATAGGAAAAGGAGACGTTTAGGTCAATTTTATGCATTCTGGCGTTCGTAGATACAAGAAAACTGTTAAAATTCTTCAGAAACGTCACTTTTGAAGTGTTTTCTTGTACTTTTAAGCCACTCAGATACCCTACGGGCTCGGAAAGTGCAACGAAACCATCAAATTTTAGCTAGAAACTGTATTTTTGTCGATTTTTATTGAATTTGAACTATATTTCAACGTTTTTTGATGGTTCTGAGCCACCAAACACACTTAAAGCATGCAGAATCGACTCAGAATAGGAAAAGGAGACGTTTAGGTCAATTTTATGCATTCTGGCGTTCGTAGATACAAGAAAACTGTTAAAATTCTTCAGAAACGTCACTTTTGAAGTGTTTTCTTGTACTTTTAAGCCACTCAGATACCCTACGGGCTCGGAAAGTGCAACGAAACCGTCAAATTTTAGCTAGAAACTGTATTTTTGTCGATTTTTATTGAATTTGAACTATATTTCAACGTTTTTTGATGGTTCTGAGCCACCAAACACACTTAAAGCATGCAGAATCGACTCAGAATAGGAAAAGGAGACGTTTAGGTCAATTTTATGCATTCTGGCGTTCGTAGATACAAGAAAACTGTTAAAATTCTTCAGAAACGTCACTTTTGAAGTGTTTTCTTGTACTTTTAAGCCACTCAGATACCCTACGGGCTCGGAAAGTGCAACGAAACCATCAAATTTTAGCTAGAAACTGTATTTTTGTCGACTTTTATTGAATTTGAACTATATTTCAACGTTTTTTGATGGTTCTGAGCCACCAAACACACTTAAAGCATGCAGAATCGACTCAGAATAGGAAAAGGAGACGTTTAGGTCAATTTTATGCATTCTGGCGTTCGTAGATACAAGAAAACTGTTAAAATTCTTCAGAAACGTCACTTTTGAAGTGTTTTCTTGTACTTTTAAGCCACTCAGATACCCTACGGGCTCGGAAAGTGCAACGAAACCATCAAATTTTAGCTAGAAACTGTATTTTTGTCGATTTTTATTGAATTTGAACTATATTTCAACGTTTTTTGATAGTTCTGAACCACCAAACACACTTAAAGCATACAGAATCGACTCAGAATAGGAAAAGGAGACGTTTAGGTCAATTTTATGCATTCTGGCGTTCGTAGATACAAGAAAACTGTTAAAATTCTTCAGAAACGTCACTTTTGAAGTGTTTTCTTGTACTTTTAAGCCACTCAGATACCCTACGGGTTCGGAAAGTGCAACGAAACCATAAAATTTTAGCTAGAAACTGTATTTTTGTCGATTTTTATTGAATTTGAACTATATTTCAACGTTTTTTGATGGTTCTGAGCCACCAAACACACTTAAAGCATGCAGAATCGACTCAGAATAGGAAAAGGAGACGTTTAGGTCAATTTTATGCATTCTGGCGTTCGTAGATACAAGAAAACTGTTAAAATTCTTCAGAAACGTCACTTTTGAAGTGTTTTCTTGTACTTTTAAGCCACTCAGATACCCTACGGGCTCGGAAAGTGCAACGAAACCATCAAATTTTAGCTAGAAACTGTATTTTTGTCGATTTTTATAGAATTTGAACTATATTTCAACGTTTTTTGATGGTTCTGAGCCACCAAACACACTTAAAGCATGCAGAATCGACTCAGAATAGGAAAAGGAGACGTTTAGGTCAATTTTATGCATTCTGGCGTTCGTAGATACAAGAAAACTGTTAAAATTCTTCAGAAACGTCACTTTTGAAGTGTTTTCTTGTACTTTTAAGCCACTCAGATACCCTACGGGCTCGGAAAGTGCAACGAAACCATCAAATTTTAGCTAGAAACTGTATTTTTGTCGATTTTTATTGAATTTGAACTATATTTCAACGTTTTTTGATAGTTATGAACCACCAAACACACTTAAAGCATACAGAATCGACTCAGAATAGGAAAAGGAGACGTTTAGGTCAATTTTATGCATTCTGGCGTTCGTAGATACAAGAAAACTGTTAAAATTCTTCAGAAACGTCACTTTTGAAGTGTTTTCTTGTACTTTTAAGCCACTCAGATACCCTACGGGCTCGGAAAGTGCAACGAAACCATCAAATTTTAGCTAGAAACTGTATTTTTGTCGATTTTTATTGAATTTGAACTATATTTCAACGTTTTTTGCTGGTTCTGAGCCACCAAACACACTTAAAGCATGCAGAATCGACTCAGAATAGGAAAAGGAGACGTTTAGGTCAATTTTATGCATTCTGGCGTTCGTAGATACAAGAAAACTGTTAAAATTCTTCAGAAACGTCACTTTTGAAGTGTTTTCTTGTACTTTTAAGCCACTCAGATACCCTACGGGCTCGGAAAGTGCAACGAAACCATCAAATTTTAGCTAGAAACTGTATTTTTGTCGATTTTTATTGAATTTGAACTATATTTCAACGTTTTTTGATGGTTCTGAGCCACCAAACACACTTAAAGCATGCAGAATCGACTCAGAATAGGAAAAGGAGACGTTTAGGTCAATTTTATGCATTCTGGCGTTCGTAGATACAAGAAAACTGTTAAAATTCTTCAGGAACGTCACTTTTGAAGTGTTTTCTTGTACTTTTAAGCCACTCAGAAACCCTACGGGCTCGGAAACTGCAACGAAACCATCAAATTTTAGCTAGAAACTGTATTTTTGTCGATTTTTATTGAATTTGAACTATATTTCAACGTTTTTTGATGGTTCTGAGCCACCAAACACACTTAAAGCATGCAGAATCGACTCAGAATAGGAAAAGGAGACGTTTAGGTCAATTTTATGCATTCTGGCGTTCGTAGATACAAGAAAACTGTTAAAATTCTTCAGAAACGTCACTTTTGAAGTGTTTTCTTGTACTTTTAAGCCACTCAGATACCCTACGGGCTCGGAAAGTGCAACGAAACCATCAAATTTTAGCTAGAAACTGTATTTTTGTCGATTTTTATTGAATTTGAACTATATTTCAACGTTTTTTGATGGTTCTGAGCCACCAAACACACTTAAAGCATGCAGAATCGACTCAGAATAGGAAAAGGAGACGTTTAGGTCAATTTTATGCATTCTGGCGTTCGTAGATACAAGAAAACTGTTAAAATTCTTCAGAAACGTCACTTTTGAAGTGTTTTCTTGTACTTTTAAGCCACTCAGATACCCTACGGGCTCGGAAAGTGCAACGAAACCATCAAATTTTAGCTAGAAACTGTATTTTTGTCGATTTTTATTGAATTTGAACTATATTTCAACGTTTTTTGATGGTTCTGAGCCACCAAACACACTTAAAGCATGCAGAATCGACTCAGAATAGGAAAAGGAGACGTTTAGGTCAATTTTATGCATTCTGGCGTTCGTAGATACAAGAAAACTGTTAAAATTCTTCAGAAACGTCACTTTTGAAGTGTTTTCTTGTACTTTTAAGCCACTCAGATACACTACGGGCTCGGAAAGTGCAACGAAACCATCAAATTTTAGCTAGAAACTGTATTTTTGTCGATTTTTATTGAATTTGAACTATATTTCAACGTTTTTTGATGGTTCTGAGCCACCAAACACACTTAAAGCATGTAGAATCGACTCAGAATAGGAAAAGGAGACGTTTAGGTCAGTTTTATGCATTCTGGCGTTCGTAGATACAAGAAAACTGTTAAAATTCTTCAGAAACGTCACTTTTGAAGTGTTTTCTTGTACTTTTAAGCCACTCAGATACCCTACGGGCTCGGAAAGTGCAACGAAACCATCAAATTTTAGCTAGAAACTGTATTTTTGTCGATTTTTATTGAATTTGAACTATATTTCAACGTTTTTTGATGGTTCTGAGCCACCAAACACACTTAAAGCATGCAGAATCGACTCAGAATAGGAAAAGGAGACGTTTAGGTCAATTTTATGCATTCTGGCGTTCGTAGATACAAGAAAACTGTTAAAATTCTTCAGAAACGTCACTTTTGAAGTGTTTTCTTGTACTTTTAAGCCACTCAGATACCCTACGGGCTTCGAAAGTGCAACGAAACCATCAAATTTTAGCTAGAAACTGTATTTTTGTCGATTTTTATTGAATTTGAACTATATTTCAACGTTTTTTGATGGTTCTGAGCCACCAAACACACTTAAAGCATGCAGAATCGACTCAGAATAGGAAAAGGAGACGTTTAGGTCAATTTTATGCATTCTGGCGTTCGTAGATACAAGAAAACTGTTAAAATTCTTCAGAAACGTCACTTTTGAAGTGTTTTCTTGTACTTTTAAGCCACTCAGATACCCTACGGGCTCGGAAAGTGCAACGAAACCATCAAATTTTAGCTAGAAACTGTATTTTTGTTGATTTTTATTGAATTTGAACTATATTTCAACGTTTTTTGATGGTTCTGAGCCACCAAACACACTTAAAGCATGTAGAATCGACTCAGAATAGGAAAAGGAGACGTTTAGGTCAGTTTTATGCATTCTGGCGTTCGTAGATACAAGAAAACTGTTAAAATTCTTCAGAAACGTCACTTTTGAAGTGTTTTCTTGTAATTTTAAGCCACTCAGATACCCTACGGGCTCGGAAAGTGCAACGAAACCATCAAATTTTAGCTAGAAACTGTATTTTTGTCGATTTTTATTGAATTTGAACTATATTTCAACGTTTTTTGATGGTTCTGAGCCACCAAACACACTTAAAGCATGCAGAATCGACTCAGAATAGGAAAGGGAGACGTTTAGGTCAATTTTATGCATTCTGGCGTTCGTAGATACAAGAAAACTGTTAAAATTCTTCAGAAACGTCACTTTTGAAGTGTTTTCTTGTACTTTTAAGCCACTCAGATACCCTACGGGCTCGGAAAGTGCAACGAAACCATCAAATTTTAGCTAGAAACTGTATTTTTGTCGATTTTTATTGAATTTGAACTATATTTCAACGTTTTTTGATGGTTCTGAGCCACCAAACACGCTTAAAGCATGCAGAATCGACTCAGAATAGGAAAAGGAGACGTTTAGGTCAATTTTATGCATTCTGGCGTTCGTAGATACAAGAAAACTGTTAAAATTCTTCAGAAACGTCACTTTTGAAGTGTTTTCTTGTACTTTTAAGCCACTCAGATACCCTACGGGCTCGGAAAGTGCAACGAAACCATCAAATTTTAGCTAGAAACTGTATTTTTGTCGATTTTTATTGAATTTGAACTATATTTCAACGTTTTTTGATGGTTCTGAGCCACCAAACACACTTAAAGCATGCAGAATCGACTCAGAATAGGAAAAGGAGACGTTTAGGTCAATTTTATGCATTCTGGCGTTCGTAGATACAAGAAAACTGTTAAAATTCTTCAGAAACGTCACTTTTGAAGTGTTTTCTTGTACTTTTAAGCCACTCAGATACCCTACGGGCTCGGAAAGTGCAACGAAACCATCAAATTTTAGCTAGAAACTGTATTTTTGTCGATTTTTATTGAATTTGAACTATATTTCAACGTTTTTTGATGGTTCTGAGCCACCAAACACACTTAAAGCATGCAGAATCGACTCAGAATAGGAAAAGGAGACGTTTAGGTCAATTTTATGCATTCTGGCGTTCGTAGATACAAGAAAACTGTTAAAATTCTTCAGAAACGTCACTTTTGAAGTGTTTTCTTGTACTTTTAAGCCACTCAGATACCCTACGGGCTCGGAAAGTGCAACGAAACCATCAAATTTTAGCTAGAAACTGTATTTTTGTCGATTTTTATTGAATTTGAACTATATTTCAACGTTTTTTGATGGTTCTCAGCCACCAAACATACTTAAAGCATGCAGAATCGACTCAGAATAGGAAAAGGAGACGTTTAGGTCAATTTTATGCATTCTGGCGTTCGTAGATACAAGAAAACTGTTAAAATTCTTCAGACGTCACTTTTGAAGTGTTTTCTTGTACTTTTAAGCCACTCAGATACCCTACGGGCTCGGAAAGTGCAACGAAACCATCAAATTTTAGCTAGAAACTGTATTTTTGTCGATTTTTATTGAATTTGAACTATATTTCAACGTTTTTTGATGGTTCTGAGCCACCAAACACACTTAAAGCATGCAGAATCGACTCAGAATAGGAAAAGGAGACGTTTAGGTCAATGTTATGCATTCTGGCGTTCGTAGATACAAGAAAACTGTTAAAATTCTT
This sequence comes from Zophobas morio, assembly GCF_036711695.1. Classification (NCBI taxonomy): domain Eukaryota; kingdom Metazoa; phylum Arthropoda; class Insecta; order Coleoptera; family Tenebrionidae; genus Zophobas; species Zophobas morio. Next base: position 63,216 of record NW_026973130.1, on the reverse strand, counting down.
CAGAAACGTCACTTTTGAAGTGTTTTCTTGTACTTTTAAGCCACTCAGATACCCTACGGGCTCGGAAAGTGCAACGAAACCATCAAATTTTAGCTAGAAACTGTATTTTTGTCGATTTTTATTGAATTTGAACTATATTTCAACGTTTTTTGATGGTTCTGAGCCACCAAACACACTTAAAGCATGCAGAATCGACTCAGAATAGGAAAAGGAGACGTTTAGGTCAATTTTATGCATTCTGGCGTTCGTAGATACAAGAAAACTGTTAAAATTCTTCAGAAACGTCACTTTTGAAGTGTTTTCTTGTAATTTTAAGCCACTCAGATACCCTACGGGCTCGGAAAGTGCAACGAAACCATCAAATTTTAGCTAGAAACTGTATTTTTGTCGATTTTTATTGAATTTGAACTATATTTCAACGTTTTTTGATGGTTCTGAGCCACCAAACACACTTAAAGCATGCAGAATCGACTCAGAATAGGAAAGGGAGACGTTTAGGTCAATTTTATGCATTCTGGCGTTCGTAGATACAAGAAAACTGTTAAAATTCTTCAGAAACGTCACTTTTGAAGTGTTTTCTTGTACTTTTAAGCCACTCAGATACCCTACGGGCTCGGAAAGTGCAACGAAACCATCAAATTTTAGCTAGAAACTGTATTTTTGTCGATTTTTATTGAATTTGAACTATATTTCAACGTTTTTTGATGGTTCTGAGCCACCAAACACGCTTAAAGCATGCAGAATCGACTCAGAATAGGAAAAGGAGACGTTTAGGTCAATTTTATGCATTCTGGCGTTCGTAGATACAAGAAAACTGTTAAAATTCTTCAGAAACGTCACTTTTGAAGTGTTTTCTTGTACTTTTAAGCCACTCAGATACCCTACGGGCTCGGAAAGTGCAACGAAACCATCAAATTTTAGCTAGAAACTGTATTTTTGTCGATTTTTATTGAATTTGAACTATATTTCAACGTTTTTTGATGGTTCTGAGCCACCAAACACACTTAAAGCATGCAGAATCGACTCAGAATAGGAAAAGGAGACGTTTAGGTCAATTTTATGCATTCTGGCGTTCGTAGATACAAGAAAACTGTTAAAATTCTTCAGAAACGTCACTTTTGAAGTGTTTTCTTGTACTTTTAAGCCACTCAGATACCCTACGGGCTCGGAAAGTGCAACGAAACCATCAAATTTTAGCTAGAAACTGTATTTTTGTCGATTTTTATTGAATTTGAACTATATTTCAACGTTTTTTGATGGTTCTGAGCCACCAAACACACTTAAAGCATGCAGAATCGACTCAGAATAGGAAAAGGAGACGTTTAGGTCAATTTTATGCATTCTGGCGTTCGTAGATACAAGAAAACTGTTAAAATTCTTCAGAAACGTCACTTTTGAAGTGTTTTCTTGTACTTTTAAGCCACTCAGATACCCTACGGGCTCGGAAAGTGCAACGAAACCATCAAATTTTAGCTAGAAACTGTATTTTTGTCGATTTTTATTGAATTTGAACTATATTTCAACGTTTTTTGATGGTTCTCAGCCACCAAACATACTTAAAGCATGCAGAATCGACTCAGAATAGGAAAAGGAGACGTTTAGGTCAATTTTATGCATTCTGGCGTTCGTAGATACAAGAAAACTGTTAAAATTCTTCAGACGTCACTTTTGAAGTGTTTTCTTGTACTTTTAAGCCACTCAGATACCCTACGGGCTCGGAAAGTGCAACGAAACCATCAAATTTTAGCTAGAAACTGTATTTTTGTCGATTTTTATTGAATTTGAACTATATTTCAACGTTTTTTGATGGTTCTGAGCCACCAAACACACTTAAAGCATGCAGAATCGACTCAGAATAGGAAAAGGAGACGTTTAGGTCAATGTTATGCATTCTGGCGTTCGTAGATACAAGAAAACTGTTAAAATTCTTCAGAAACGTCACTTTTGAAGTGTTTTCTTGTACTTTTAAGCCACTCAGATACCCTACGGGCTCGGAAAGTGCAACGAAACCATCAAATTTTAGCTAGAAACTGTATTTTTGTCGATTTTTATTGAATTTGAACTATATTTCAACGTTTTTTGATGGTTCTGAGCCACCAAACACACTTAAAGCATGCAGAATCGACTCAGAATAGGAAAAGGAGACGTTTAGGTCAATTTTATGCATTCTGGCGTTCGTAGATACAAGAAAACTGTTAAAATTCTTCAGAAACGTCACTTTTGAAGTGTTTTCTTGTACTTTTAAGCCACTCAGATACCCTACGGGCTCGGAAAGTGCAACGAAACCATCAAATTTTAGCTGGAAACTGTATTTTTGTCGATTTTTATTGAATTTGAACTATATTTCAACGTTTTTTGATGGTTCTGAGCCACCAAACACACTTAAAGCATGCAGAATCGACTCAGAATAGGAAAAGGAGACGTTTAGGTCAATTTTATGCATTCTGGCGTTCGTAGATACAAGAAAACTGTTAAAATTCTTCAGAAACGTCACTTTTGAAGTGTTTTCTTGTACTTTTAAGCCACTCAGATACCCTACGGGCTCGGAAAGTGCAACGAAACCATCAAATTTCAGCTAGAAACTGTATTTTTGTCGATTTTTATTGAATTTGAACTATTTTTCAACGTTTTTTGATGGTTCTGAGCCACCAAACACACTTAAAGCATGCAGAATCGACTCAGAATAGGAAAAGGAGACGTTTATGTCAATTTTATGCATTCTGGCGTTCGTAGATACAAGAAAACTGTTAAAATTCTTCAGAAACGTCACTTTTGAAGTGTTTTCTTGTACTTTTAAGCCACTCAGATACCCTACGGGCTCGGAAAGTGCAACGAAACCATCAAATTTTAGCTAGAAACTGTATTTTTGTCGATTTTTATTGAATTTGAACTATATTTCAAAGTTTTTTGATGGTTCTGAGCCACCAAACACACTTAAAGCATGCAGAATCGACTCAGAATAGGAAAAGGAGACGTTTAGGTCAATTTTATGCATTCTGGCGTTCGTAGATACAAGAAAACTGTTAAAATTCTTCAGAAACGTCACTTTTGAAGTGTTTTCTTGTACTTTTAAGCCACTCAGATACCCAACGGGCTCGGAAAGTGCAACGAAACCATCAAATTTTAGCTAGAAACTGTATTTTTGCCGATTTTTATTGAATTTGAACTATATTTCAACGTTTTTTGATGGTTCTGAGCCACCAAACACACTTAAAGCATGCAGAATCGACTCAGAATAGGAAAAGGAGACGTTTAGGTCAATTTTATGCATTCTGGCGTTCGTAGATACAAGAAAACTGTTAAAATTCTTCAGAAACGTCACTTTTGAAGTGTTTTCTTGTACTTTTAAGCCACTCAGATACCCTACGGGCTCGGAAAGTGCAACGAAACCATAAAATTTTAGCTAGAAACTGTATTTTTGTCGATTTTTATTGAATTTGAACTATATTTCAACGTTTTTTGATGGTTCTGAGCCACCAAACACACTTAAAGCATGCAGAATCGACTCAGAATAGGAAAAGGAGACGTTTAGGTCAATTTTATGCATTCTGGCGTTCGTAGATACAAGAAAACTGTTAAAATTCTTCAGAAACGTCACTTTTGAAGTGTTTTCTTGTACTTTTAAGCCACTCAGATACCCTACGGGCTCGGAAAGTGCAACGAAACCATCAAATTTTAGCTAGAAACTGTATTTTTGTCGATTTTTATTGAATTTGAACTATTGTTCAACGTTTTTTGATGGTTCTGAGCCACCAAACACACTTAAAGCATGCAGAATCGACTCAGAATAGGAAAAGGAGACGTTTAGGTCAATTTTATGCATTCTGGCGTTCGTAGATACAAGAAAACTGTTAAAATTCTTCAGAAACGTCACTTTTGAAGTGTTTTCTTGTACTTTTAAGCCACTCAGATACCCTACGGGCTCGAAAAGTGCAACGAAACCATCAAATTTTAGCTGGAAACTGTATTTTTGTCGATTTTTATTGAATTTGAACTATATTTCAACGTTTTTTGATGGTTCTGAGCCACCAAACACACTTAAAGCATGCAGAATCGACTCAGAATAGGAAAAGGAGACGTTTAGGTCAATTTTATGCATTCTGGCGTTCGTAGATACAAGAAAACTGTTAAAATTCTTCAGAAACGTCACTTTTGAAGTGTTTTCTTGTACTTTTAAGCCACTCAGATACCCTACGGGCTCGGAAAGTGCAACGAAACCATCAAATTTTAGCTAGAAACTGTATTTTTGTCGATTTTTATTGAATTTGAACTATATTTCAACGTTTTTTGATGGTTCTGAGCCACCAAACACACTTAAAGCATGCAGAATCGACTCAGAATAGGAAAAGGAGACGTTTAGGTCAATTTTATGCATTCTGGCGTTCGTAGATACAAGAAAACTGTTAAAATTCTTCAGAAACGTCACTTTTGAAGTGTTTTCTTGTACTTTTAAGCCACTCAGATACCCTACGGGCTCGGAAAGTGCAACGAAACCATCAAATTTTAGCTAGAAACTGTATTTTTGTCGATTTTTATTGAATTTGAACTATATTTCAACGTTTTTTGATGGTTCTGAGCCACCAAACACACTTAAAGCATGCAGAATCGACTCAGAATAGGAAAAGGAGACGTTTAGGTCAATTTTATGCATTCTGGCGTTCGTAGATACAAGAAAACTGTTCAAATTCTTCAGAAACGTCACTTTTGAAGTGTTTTCTTGTACTTTTAAGCCACTCAGATACCCTACGGGCTCGGAAAGTGCAACGAAACCATCAAATTTTAGCTAGAAACTGTATTTTTGCCGATTTTTATTGAATTTGAACTATATTTCAACGTTTTTTGATGGTTCTGAGCCACCAAACACACTTAAAGCATGCAGAATCGACTCAGAATAGGAAAAGGAGACGTTTAGGTCAATTTTATGCATTCTGGCGTTCGTAGATACAAGAAAACTGTTAAAATTCTTCAGAAACGTCACTTTTGAAGTGTTTTCTTGTACTTTTAAGCCACTCAGATACCCTACGGGCTCGGAAAGTGCAACGAAACCATCAAATTTTAGCTAGAAACTGTATTTTTGTCGATTTTTATTGAATTTGAACTATATTTCAACGTTTTTTGATGGTTCTGAGCCACCAAACACACTTAAAGCATGCAGAATCGACTCAGAATAGGAAAAGGAGACGTTTAGGTCAATTTATGCATTCTGGCGTTCGTAGATACAAGAAAACTGTTAAAATTCTTCAGAAACGTCACTTTTGAAGTGTTTTCTTGTACTTTTAAGCCACTCAGGTACCCTACGGGCTCGGAAAGTGCAACGAAACCATCAAATTTTAGTTAGAAACTGTATTTTTGTCGATTTTTATTGAATTTGAACTATATTTCAACGTTTTTTGATGGTTCTGAGCCACCAAACACACTTAAAGCATGCAGAATCGACTCAGAATAGGAAAAGGAGACGTTTAGGTCAATTTTATGCATTCTGGCGTTCGTAGATACAAGAAAACTGTTAAAATTCTTCAGAAACGTCACTTTTGAAGTGTTTTCTTGTACTTTTAAGCCACTCAGATACCCTACGGGCTCGGAAAGTGCAACGAAATCATCAAATTTTAGCTAGAAACTGTATTTTTGTCGATTTTTATTGAATTTGAACTATATTTCAACGTTTTTTGATGGTTCTGAGCCACCAAACACACTTAAAGCATGCAGAATCGACTCAGAATAGGAAAAGGAGACGTTTAGGTCAATTTTATGCATTCTGGCGTTCGTAGATACAAGAAAACTGTTAAAATTCTTCAGAAACGTCACTTTTGAAGTGTTTTCTTGTACTTTTAAGCCACTCAGATACCCTACGGGCTCGGAAAGTGCAACGAAACCATCAAATTTTAGCTAGAAACTGTATTTTTGTCGATTTTTATTGAATTTGAACTATATTTCAACGTTTTTTGATGGTTCTGAGCCACCAAACACACTTAAAGCATGCAGAATCGACTCAGAATAGGAAAAGGAGACGTTTAGGTCAATTTTATGCATTCTGGCGTTCGTAGATACAAGAAAACTGTTAAAATTCTTCAGAAACGTCACTTTTGAAGTGTTTTCTTGTACTTTTAAGCCACTCAGATACCCTACGGGCTCGGAAAGTGCAACGAAACCATCAAATTTTAGCTAGAAACTGTATTTTTGTCGATTTTTATTGAATTTGAACTATATTTCAACGTTTTTTGATGGTTCTGAGCCACCAAACACACTTAAAGCATGCAGAATCGACTCAGAATAGGAAAAGGAGACGTTTAGGTCAATGTTATGCATTCTGGCGTTCGTAGATACAAGAAAACTGTTAAAATTCTTCAGAAACGTCACTTTTGAAGTGTTTTCTTGTACTTTTAAGCCACTCAGATACCCTACGGGCTCGGAAAGTGCAACGAAACCATCAAATTTTAGCTAGAAACTGTATTTTTGTCGATTTTTATTGAATTTGAACTATATTTCAACGTTTTTTGATGGTTCTGAGCCACCAAACACACTTAAAGCATGCAGAATCGACTCAGAATAGGAAAAGGAGACGTTTAGGTCAATTTTATGCATTCTGGCGTTCGTAGATACAAGAAAACTGTTAAAATTCTTCAGAAACGTCACTTTTGAAGTGTTTTCTTGTACTTTTAAGCCACTCAGATACCCTACGGGCTCGGAAAGTGCAACGAAACCATCAAATTTTAGCTGGAAACTGTATTTTTGTCGATTTTTATTGAATTTGAACTATATTTCAACGTTTTTTGATGGTTCTGAGCCACCAAACACACTTAAAGCATGCAGAATCGACTCAGAATAGGAAAAGGAGACGTTTAGGTCAATTTTATGCATTTTTTTCTTGTACTTTTAAGCCACTCAGATACCCTACGGGCTCGGAAAGTGCAACGAAACCATCAAATTTTAGCTAGAAACTGTATTTTTGTCGATTTTTATTGAATTTGAACTATATTTCAACGTTTTTTGATGGTTCTGAGCCACCAAACACACTTAAAGCATGCAGAATCGACTCAGAATAGGAAAAGGAGACGTTTATGTCAATTTTATGCATTCTGGCGTTCGTAGATACAAGAAAACTGTTAAAATTCTTCAGAAACGTCACTTTTGAAGTGTTTTCTTGTACTTTTAAGCCACTCAGATACCCTACGGGCTCGGAAAGTGCAACGAAACCATCAAATTTTAGCTAGAAACTGTATTTTTGTCGATTTTTATTGAATTTGAACTATATTTCAAAGTTTTTTGATGGTTCTGAGCCACCAAACACACTTAAAGCATGCAGAATCGACTCAGAATAGGAAAAGGAGACGTTTAGGTCAATTTTATGCATTCTGGCGTTCGTAGATACAAGAAAACTGTTAAAATTCTTCAGAAACGTCACTTTTGAAGTGTTTTCTTGTACTTTTAAGCCACTCAGATACCCAACGGGCTCGGAAAGTGCAACGAAACCATCAAATTTTAGCTAGAAACTGTATTTTTGCCGATTTTTATTGAATTTGAACTATATTTCAACGTTTTTTGATGGTTCTGAGCCACCAAACACACTTAAAGCATGCAGAATCGACTCAGAATAGGAAAAGGAGACGTTTAGGTCAATTTTATGCATTCTGGCGTTCGTAGATACAAGAAAACTGTTAAAATTCTTCAGAAACGTCACTTTTGAAGTGTTTTCTTGTACTTTTAAGCCACTCAGATACCCTACGGGCTCGGAAAGTGCAACGAAACCATCAAATTTTAGCTAGAAACTGTATTTTTGTCGATTTTTATTGAATTTGAACTATATTTCAACGTTTTTTGATGGTTCTGAGCCACCAAACACACTTAAAGCATGCAGAATCGACTCAGAATAGGAAAAGGAGACGTTTAGGTCAATTTTATGCATTCTGGCGTTCGTAGATACAAGAAAACTGTTCAAATTCTTCAGAAACGTCACTTTTGAAGTGTTTTCTTGTACTTTTAAGCCACTCAGATACCCTACGGGCTCGGAAAGTGCAACGAAACCATCAAATTTTAGCTAGAAACTGTATTTTTGCCGATTTTTATTGAATTTGAACTATATTTCAACGTTTTTTGATGGTTCTGAGCCACCAAACACACTTAAAGCATGCAGAATCGACTCAGAATAGGAAAAGGAGACGTTTAGGTCAATTTTATGCATTCTGGCGTTCGTAGATACAAGAAAACTGTTAAAATTCTTCAGAAACGTCACTTTTGAAGTGTTTTCTTGTACTTTTAAGCCACTCAGATACCCTACGGGCTCGGAAAGTGCAACGAAACCATCAAATTTTAGCTAGAAACTGTATTTTTGTCGATTTTTATTGAATTTGAACTATATTTCAACGTTTTTTGATGGTTCTGAGCCACCAAACACACTTAAAGCATGCAGAATCGACTCAGAATAGGAAAAGGAGACGTTTAGGTCAATTTATGCATTCTGGCGTTCGTAGATACAAGAAAACTGTTAAAATTCTTCAGAAACGTCACTTTTGAAGTGTTTTCTTGTACTTTTAAGCCACTCAGGTACCCTACGGGCTCGGAAAGTGCAACGAAACCATCAAATTTTAGTTAGAAACTGTATTTTTGTCGATTTTTATTGAATTTGAACTATATTTCAACGTTTTTTGATGGTTCTGAGCCACCAAACACACTTAAAGCATGCAGAATCGACTCAGAATAGGAAAAGGAGACGTTTAGGTCAATTTTATGCATTCTGGCGTTCGTAGATACAAGAAAACTGTTAAAATTCTTCAGAAACGTCACTTTTGAAGTGTTTTCTTGTACTTTTAAGCCACTCAGATACCCTACGGGCTCGGAAAGTGCAACGAAATCATCAAATTTTAGCTAGAAACTGTATTTTTGTCGATTTTTATTGAATTTGAACTATATTTCAACGTTTTTTGATGGTTCTGAGCCACCAAACACACTTAAAGCATGCAGAATCGACTCAGAATAGGAAAAGGAGACGTTTAGGTCAATTTTATGCATTCTGGCGTTCGTAGATACAAGAAAACTGTTAAAATTCTTCAGAAACGTCACTTTTGAAGTGTTTTCTTGTACTTTTAAGCCACTCAGATACCCTACGGGCTCGGAAAGTGCAACGAAACCATCAAATTTTAGCTAGAAACTGTATTTTTGTCGATTTTTATTGAATTTGAACTATATTTCAACGTTTTTTGATGGTTCTGAGCCACCAAACACACTTAAAGCATGCAGAATCGACTCAGAATAGGAAAAGGAGACGTTTAGGTCAATTTTATGCATTCTGGCGTTCGTAGATACAAGAAAACTGTTAAAATTCTTCAGAAACGTCACTTTTGAAGTGTTTTCTTGTACTTTTAAGCCACTCAGATACCCTACGGGCTCGGAAAGTGCAACGAAACCATCAAATTTTAGCTAGAAACTGTATTTTTGTCGATTTTTATTGAATTTGAACTATATTTCAACGTTTTTTGATGGTTCTGAGCCACCAAACACACTTAAAGCATGCAGAATCGACTCAGAATAGGAAAAGGAGACGTTTAGGTCAATGTTATGCATTCTGGCGTTCGTAGATACAAGAAAACTGTTAAAATTCTTCAGAAACGTCACTTTTGAAGTGTTTTCTTGTACTTTTAAGCCACTCAGATACCCTACGGGCTCGGAAAGTGCAACGAAACCATCAAATTTTAGCTAGAAACTGTATTTTTGTCGATTTTTATTGAATTTGAACTATATTTCAACGTTTTTTGATGGTTCTGAGCCACCAAACACACTTAAAGCATGCAGAATCGACTCAGAATAGGAAAAGGAGACGTTTAGGTCAATTTTATGCATTCTGGCGTTCGTAGATACAAGAAAACTGTTAAAATTCTTCAGAAACGTCACTTTTGAAGTGTTTTCTTGTACTTTTAAGCCACTCAGATACCCTACGGGCTCGGAAAGTGCAACGAAACCATCAAATTTTAGCTGGAAACTGTATTTTTGTCGATTTTTATTGAATTTGAACTATATTTCAACGTTTTTTGATGGTTCTGAGCCACCAAACACACTTAAAGCATGCAGAATCGACTCAGAATAGGAAAAGGAGACGTTTAGGTCAATTTTATGCATTTTTTTCTTGTACTTTTAAGCCACTCAGATACCCTACGGGCTCGGAAAGTGCAACGAAACCATCAAATTTTAGCTAGAAACTGTATTTTTGTCGATTTTTATTGAATTTGAACTATATTTCAACGTTTTTTGATGGTTCTGAGCCACCAAACACACTTAAAGCATGCAGAATCGACTCAGAATAGGAAAAGGAGACGTTTAGGTCAATTTTATGCATTCTGGCGTTCGTAGATACAAGAAAACTGTTAAAATTCTTCAGAAACGTCACTTTTGAAGTGTTTTCTTGTACTTTTAAGCCACTCAGATACCCTATGGGCTCGGAAAGTGCAACGAAACCATCAAATTTTAGCTAGAAACTGTATTTTTGTCGATTTTTATTGAATTTGAACTATATTTCAACGTTTTTTGATGGTTCTGAGCCACCAAACACACTTAAAGCATGCAGAATCGACTCAGAATAGGAAAAGGAGACGTTTAGGTCAATTTTATGCATTCTGGCGTTCGTAGATACAAGAAAACTGTTAAAATTCTTCAGAAACGTCACTTTTGAAGTGTTTTCTTGTACTTTTAAGCCACTCAGATACCCTACGGGCTCGGAAAGTGCAACGAAACCATCAAATTTTAGCTAGAAACTGTATTTTTGTCGATTTTTATTGAATTTGAACTATATTTCAACGTTTTTTGATGGTTCTGAGCCACCAAACACACTTAAAGCATGCAGAATCGACTCAGAATAGGAAAAGGAGACGTTTAGGTCAATTTTATGCATTCTGGCGTTCGTAGATACAAGAAAACTGTTAAAATTCTTCAGAAACGTCACTTTTGAAGTGTTTTCTTGTACTTTTAAGCCACTCAGATACCCAACGGGCTCGGAAAGTGCAACGAAACCATCAAATTTTAGCTAGAAACTGTATTTTTGTCGATTTTTATTGAATTTGAACTATATTTCAACGTTTTTTGATGGTTCTGAGCCACCAAACACACTTAAAGCATGCAGAATCGACTCAGAATAGGAAAAGGAGACGTTTAGGTCAATTTTATGCATTCTGGCGTTCGTAGATACAAGAAAACTGTTAAAATTCTTCAGAAACGTCACTTTTGAAGTGTTTTCTTGTACTTTTAAGCCACTCAGATACCCTACGGGCTCGGAAAGTGCAACGAAACCATCAAATTTTAGCTAGAAACTGTATTTTTGTCGATTTTTATTGAATTTTAACTATATTTCAACGTTTTTTGATTGTTCTGAGCCACCAAACACACTTAAAGCATGCAGAATCGACTCAGAATAGGAAAAGGAGACGTTTAGGTCAATTTTATGCATTCTGGCGTTCGTAGATACAAGAAAACTGTTAAAATTCTTCAGAAACGTCACTTTTGAAGTGTTTTCTTGTACTTTTAAGCCACTCAGATACCCTACGGGCTCGGAAAGTGCAACGAAACCATCAAATTTTAGCTAGAAACTGTATTTTTGTCGATTTTTATTGAATTTGAACTATATTTCAACGTTTTTTGATGGTTCTGAGCCACCAAACACACTTAAAGCATGCAGAATCGACTCCGAATAGGAAAAGGAGACGTTTAGGTCAATTTTATGCATTCTGGCGTTCGTAGATACAAGAAAACTGTTAAAATTCTTCAGAAACGTCACTTTTGAAGTGTTTTCTTGTACTTTTAAGCCACTCAGATACCCTACGGGCTCGGAAAGTGCAACGAAACCATCAAATTTTAGCTAGAAACTGTATTTTTGTCGATTTTTATTGAATTTGAACTATATTTCAACGTTTTTTGATGGTTCTGAGCCACCAAACACACTTAAAGCATGCAGAATCGACTCCGAATAGGAAAAGGAGACGTTTAGGTCAATTTTATGCATTCTGGCGTTCGTAGATACAAGAAAACTGTTAAAATTCTTCAGAAACGTCACTTTTGAAGTGTTTTCTTGTACTTTTAAGCCACTCAGATACCCTACGGGCTCGGAAAGTGCAACGAAACCATCAAATTTTAGCTAGAAACTGTATTTTTGTCGATTTTTATTGAATTTGAACTATATTTCAACGTTTTTTGATGGTTCTGAGCCACCAAACACACTTAAAGCATGCAGAATCGACTCAGAATAGGAAAAGGAGACGTTTAGGTCAATTTTATGCATTCTGGCGTTCGTAGATACAAGAAAACTGTTAAAATTCTTCAGAAACGTCACTTTTGAAGTGTTTTCTTGTACTTTTAAGCCACTCAGATACCCTACGGGCTCGGAAAGTGCAACGAAACCATCAAATTTTAGCTAGAAACTGTATTTTTGTCGATTTTTATTGAATTTGAACTATATTTCAACGTTTTTTGATGGTTCTGAGCCACCAAACACACTTAAAGCATGCAGAATCGACTCAGAATAGGAAAAGGAGACGTTTAGGTCAATTTTATGCATTCTGGCGTTCGTAGATACAAGAAAACTGTTAAAATTCTTCAGAAACGTCACTTTTGAAGTGTTTTCTTGTACTTTTAAGCCACTCAGATACCCTACGGGCTCGGAAAGTGCAACGAAACCATCAAATTTTAGCTAGAAACTGTATTTTTGTCGATTTTTATTGAATTTGAACTATATTTCAACGTTTTTTGATGGTTCTGAGCCACCAAACACACTTAAAGCATGCAGAATCGACTCAGAATAGGAAAAGGAGACGTTTAGGTCAATTTTATGCATTCTGGCGTTCGTAGATACAAGAAAACTGTTAAAATTCTTCAGAAACGTCACTTTTGAAGTGTTTTCTTGTACTTTTAAGCCACTCAGATACCCTACGGGCTCGGAAAGTGCAACGAAACCATCAAATTTTAGCTAGAAACTGTATTTTTGTCGATTTTTATTGAATTTGAACTATATTTCAACGTTTTTTGATGGTTCTGAGCCACCAAACACACTTAAAGCATGCAGAATCGACTCAGAATAGGAAAAGGAGACGTTTAGGTCAATTTTATGCATTCTGGCGTTCGTAGATACAAGAAAACTGTTAAAATTCTTCAGAAACATCACTTTTGAAGTGTTTTCTTGTACTTTTAAGCCACTCAGGTACCCTACGGGCTCGGAAAGTGCAACGAAACCATCAAATTTTAGTTAGAAACTGTATTTTTGTCGATTTTTATTGAATTTGAACTATATTTCAACGTTTTTTGATGGTTCTGAGCCACCAAACACACTTAAAGCATGCAGAATCGACTCAGAATAGGAAAAGGAGACGTTTAGGTCAATTTTATGCATTCTGGCGTTCGTAGATACAAGAAAACTGTTAAAATTCTTCAGAAACGTCACTTTTGAAGTGTTTTCTTGTACTTTTAAGCCACTCAGATACCCTACGGGCTCGGAAAGTGCAACGAAATCATCAAATTTTAGCTAGAAACTGTATTTTTGTCGATTTTTATTGAATTTGAACTATATTTCAACGTTTTTTGATGGTTCTGAGCCACCAAACACACTTAAAGCATGCAGAATCGACTCAGAATAGGAAAAGGAGACGTTTAGGTCAATTTTATGCATTCTGGCGTTCGTAGATACAAGAAAACTGTTAAAATTCTTCAGAAACGTCACTTTTGAAGTGTTTTCTTGTACTTTTAAGCCACTCAGATACCCTACGGGCTCGGAAAGTGCAACGAAACCATCAAATTTTAGCTAGAAACTGTATTTTTGTCGATTTTTATTGAATTTGAACTATATTTCAACGTTTTTTGATGGTTCTGAGCCACCAAACACACTTAAAGCATGCAGAATCGACTCAGAATAGGAAAAGGAGACGTTTAGGTCAATTTTATGCATTCTGGCGTTCGTAGATACAAAAAAACTGTTAAAATTCTTCAGAAACGTCACTTTTGAAGTGTTTTCTTGTACTTTTAAGCCACTCAGATACCCTACGGGCTCGGAAAGTGCAACGAAACCATCAAATTTTAGCTAGAAACTGTATTTTTGTCGATTTTTATTGAATTTGAACTATATTTAAACGTTTTTTGATGGTTCTGAGCCACCAAACATACTTAAAGCATGCAGAATCGACTCAGAATAGGAAAAGGAGACGTTTAGGTCAATTTTATGCATTCTGGCGTTCGTAGATACAAGAAAACTGTTAAAATTCTTCAGAAACGTCACTTTTGAAGTGTTTTCTTGTACTTTTAAGCCACTCAGATACCCTACGGGCTCGGAAAGTGCAACGAAACCATCAAATTTTAGCTAGAAACTGTATTTTTGTCGATTTTTATTGAATTTGAACTATATTTCAACGTTTTTTGATGGTTCTGAGCCACCAAACACACTTAAAGCATGCAGAATCGACTCAGAATAGGAAAAGGAGACGTTTAGGTCAATGTTATGCATTCTGGCGTTCGTAGATACAAGAAAACTGTTAAAATTCTTCAGAAACGTCACTTTTGAAGTGTTTTCTTGTACTTTTAAGCCACTCAGATGCCCTACGGGGCTCGGAAAGTGCAACGAAACCATCAAATTTTAGCTAGAAACTGTATTTTTGTCGATTTTTATTGAATTTGAACTATATTTCAACGTTTTTTTATGGTTCTGAGCCACCAAACACACTTAAAGCATGCAGAATCGACTCAGAATAGGAAAAGGAGACGTTTAGGTCAATTTTATGCATTCTGGCGTTCGTAGATACAAGAAAACTGTTAAAATTCTTCAGAAACGTCACTTTTGAAGTGTTTTCTTGTACTTTTAAGCCACTCAGATACCCTACGGGCTCGGAAAGTGCAACGAAACCATCAAATTTTAGCTGGAAACTGTATTTTTGTCGATTTTTATTGAATTTGAACTATATTTCAACGTTTTTTGATGGTTCTGAGCCACCAAACACACTTAAAGCATGCAGAATCGACTCAGAATAGGAAAAGGAGACGTTTAGGTCAATTTTATGCATTTTTTTCTTGTACTTTTAAGCCACTCAGATACCCTACGGGCTCGGAAAGTGCAACGAAACCATCAAATTTTAGCTAGAAACTGTATTTTTGTCGATTTTTATTGAATTTGAACTATATTTCAACGTTTTTTGATGGTTCTGAGCCACCAAACACACTTAAAGCATGCAGAATCGACTCAGAATAGGAAAAGGAGACGTTTAGGTCAATTTTATGCATTCTGGCGTTCGTAGATACAAGAAAACTGTTAAAATTCTTCAGAAACGTCACTTTTGAAGTGTTTTCTTGTACTTTTAAGCCACTCAGATACCCTACGGGCTCGGAAAGTGCAACGAAACCATCAAATTTTAGCTAGAAACTGTATTTTTGTCGATTTTTATTGAATTTGAACTATATTTCAACGTTTTTTGATGGTTCTGAGCCACCAAACACACTTAAAGCATGCAGAATCGACTCAGAATAGGAAAAGGAGACGTTTAGGTCAATTTTATGCATTCTGGCGTTCGTAGATACAAGAAAACTGTTAAAATTCTTCAGAAACGTCACTTTTGAAGTGTTTTCTTGTACTTTTAAGCCACTCAGATACCCTATGGGCTCGGAAAGTGCAACGAAACCATCAAATTTTAGCTAGAAACTGTATTTTTGTCGATTTTTATTGAATTTGAACTATATTTCAACGTTTTTTGATGGTTCTGAGCCACCAAACACACTTAAAGCATGCAGAATCGACTCAGAATAGGAAAAGGAGACGTTTAGGTCAATTTTATGAATTCTGGCGTTCGTAGATACAAGAAAACTGTTAAAATTCTTCAGAAACGTCACTTTTGAAGTGTTTTCTTGTACTTTTAAGCCACTCAGATACCCTACGGGCTCGGAAAGTGCAACGAAACCATCAAATTTTAGCTAGAAACTGTATTTTTGTCGATTTTTATTGAATTTGAACTATATTTCAACGTTTTTTGATGGTTCTGAGCCACCAAACACACTTAAAGCATGCAGAATCGACTCAGAATAGGAAAAGGAGACGTTTAGGTCAATTTTATGCATTCTGGCGTTCGTAGATACAAGAAAACTGTTAAAATTCTTCAGAAACGTCACTTTTGAAGTGTTTTCTTGTACTTTTAAGCCACTCAGATACCCTACGGGCTCGGAAAGTGCAACGAAACCATCAAATTTTAGCTAGAAACTGTATTTTTGTCGATTTTTATTGAATTTGAACTATATTTCAACGTTTTTTGATGGTTCTGAGCCACCAAACACACTTAAAGCATGCAGAATCGACTCAGAATAGGAAAAGGAGACGTTTAGGTCAATTTTATGCATTCTGGCGTTCGTAGATACAAGAAAACTGTTAAAATTCTTCAGAAACGTCACTTTTGAAGTGTTTTCTTGTACTTTTAAGCCACTCAGATACCCTACGGGCTCGGAAAGTGCAACGAAACCATCAAATTTTAGCTAGAAACTGTATTTTTGTCGATTTTTATTGAATTTTAACTATATTTCAACGTTTTTTGATGGTTCTGAGCCACCAAACACACTTAAAGCATGCAGAATCGACTCAGAATAGGAAAAGGAGACGTTTAGGTCAATTTTATGCATTCTGGCGTTCGTAGATACAAGAAAACTGTTAAAATTCTTCAGAAACGTCACTTTTGAAGTGTTTTCTTGTACTTTTAAGCCACTCAGATACCCTACGGGCTCGGAAAGTGCAACGAAACCATCAAATTTTAGCTAGAAACTGTATTTTTGTCGATTTTTATTGAATTTGAACTATATTTCAACGTTTTTTGATGGTTCTGAGCCACCAAACACACTTAAAGCATGCAGAATCGACTCCGAATAGGAAAAGGAGACGTTTAGGTCAATTTTATGCATTCTGGCGTTCGTAGATACAAGAAAACTGTTAAAATTCTTCAGAAACGTCACTTTTGAAGTGTTTTCTTGTACTTTTAAGCCACTCAGATACCCTACGGGCTCGGAAAGTGCAACGAAACCATCAAATTTTAGCTAGAAACTGTATTTTTGTCGATTTTTATTGAATTTGAACTATATTTCAACGTTTTTTGATGGTTCTGAGCCACCAAACACACTTAAAGCATGCAGAATCGACTCCGAATAGGAAAAGGAGACGTTTAGGTCAATTTTATGCATTCTGGCGTTCGTAGATACAAGAAAACTGTTAAAATTCTTCAGAAACGTCACTTTTGAAGTGTTTTGTTGTACTTTTAAGCCACTCAGATACCCTACGGGCTCGGAAAGTGCAACGAAACCATCAAATTTTAGCTAGAAACTGTATTTTTGTCGATTTTTATTGAATTTGAACTATATTTCAACGTTTTTTGATGGTTCTGAGCCACCAAACACACTTAAAGCATGCAGAATCGACTCAGAATAGGAAAAGGAGACGTTTAGGTCAATTTTATGCATTCTGGCGTTCGTAGATACAAGAAAACTGTTAAAATTCTTCAGAAACGTCACTTTTGAAGTGTTTTCTTGTACTTTTAAGCCACTCAGATACCCTACGGGCTCGGAAAGTGCAACGAAACCATCAAATTTTAGCTAGAAACTGTATTTTTGTCGATTTTTATTGAATTTGAACTATATTTCAACGTTTTTTGATGGTTCTGAGCCACCAAACACACTTAAAGCATGCAGAATCGACTCCGAATAGGAAAAGGAGACGTTTAGGTCAATTTTATGCATTCTGGCGTTCGTAGATACAAGAAAACTGTTAAAATTCTTCAGAAACGTCACTTTTGAAGTGTTTTCTTGTACTTTTAAGCCACTCAGATACCCTACGGGCTCGGAAAGTGCAACGAAACCATCAAATTTTAGCTAGAAACTGTATTTTTGTCGATTTTTATTGAATTTGAACTATATTTCAACGTTTTTTGATGGTTCTGAGCCACCAAACACACTTAAAGCATGCAGAATCGACTCCGAATAGGAAAAGGAGACGTTTAGGTCAATTTTATGCATTCTGGCGTTCGTAGATACAAGAAAACTGTTAAAATTCTTCAGAAACGTCACTTTTGAAGTGTTTTGTTGTACTTTTAAGCCACTCAGATACCCTACGGGCTCGGAAAGTGCAACGAAACCATCAAATTTTAGCTAGAAACTGTATTTTTGTCGATTTTTATTGAATTTGAACTATATTTCAACGTTTTTTGATGGTTCTGAGCCACCAAACACACTTAAAGCATGCAGAATCGACTCAGAATAGGAAAAGGAGACGTTTAGGTCAATTTTATGCATTCTGGCGTTCGTAGATACAAGAAAACTGTTAAAATTCTTCAGAAGCGTCACTTTTGAAGTGTTTTCTTGTACTTTTAAGCCACTCAGATACCCTACGGGCTCGGAAAGTGCAACGAAACCATCAAATTTTAGCTAGAAACTGTATTTTTGTCGATTTTTATTGAATTTGAACTATATTTCAACGTTTTTTGATGGTTCTGAGCCACCAAACACACTTAAAGCATGCAGAATCGACTCAGAATAGGAAAAGGAGACGTTTAGGTCAATTTTATGCATTCTGGCGTTCGTAGATACAAGAAAACTGTTAAAATTCTTCAGAAACGTCACTTTTGAAGTGTTTTCTTGTACTTTTAAGCCACTCAGATACCCTACGGGCTCGGAAAGTGCAACGAAACCATCAAATTTTAGATAGAAACTGTATTTTTGTCGATTTTTATTGAATTTGAACTATATTTCAACGTTTTTTGATGGTTCTGAGCCACCAAACACACTTAAAGCATGCAGAATCGACTCAGAATAGGAAAAGGAGACGTTTAGGTCAATTTTATGCATTCTGGCGTTCGTAGATACAAGAAAACTGTTAAAATTCTTCAGAAACGTCACTTTTGAAGTGTTTTCTTGTACTTTTAAGCCACTCAGATACCCTACGGGCTCGGAAAGTGCAACGAAACCATCAAATTTTAGCTAGAAACTGTATTTTTGTCGATTTTTATTGAATTTGAACTATATTTCAACGTTTTTTGATGGTTCTGAGCCACCAAACACACTTAAAGCATGCAGAATCGACTCCGAATAGGAAAAGGAGACGTTTAGGTCAATTTTATGCATTCTGGCGTTCGTAGATACAAGAAAACTGTTAAAATTCTTCAGAAACGTCACTTTTGAAGTGTTTTCTTGTACTTTTAAGCCACTCAGATACCCTACGGGCTCGGAAAGTGCAACGAAACCATCAAATTTTAGCTAGAAACTGTATTTTTGTCGATTTTTATTGAATTTGAACTATATTTCAACGTTTTTGATGGTTCTGAGCCACCAAACACACTTAAAGCATGCAGAATCGACTCCGAATAGGAAAAGGAGACGTTTAGGTCAATTTTATGCATTCTGGCGTTCGTAGATACAAGAAAACTGTTAAAATTCTTCAGAAACGTCACTTTTGAAGTGTTTTGTTGTACTTTTAAGCCACTCAGATACCCTACGGGCTCGGAAAGTGCAACGAAACCATCAAATTTTAGCTAGAAACTGTATTTTTGTCGATTTTTATTGAATTTGAACTATATTTCAACGTTTTTTGATGGTTCTGAGCCACCAAACACACTTAAAGCATGCAGAATCGACTCAGAATAGGAAAAGGAGACGTTTAGGTCAATTTTATGCATTCTGGCGTTCGTAGATACAAGAAAACTGTTAAAATTCTTCAGAAGCGTCACTTTTGAAGTGTTTTCTTGTACTTTTAAGCCACTCAGATACCCTACGGGCTCGGAAAGTGCAACGAAACCATCAAATTTTAGCTAGAAACTGTATTTTTGTCGATTTTTATTGAATTTGAACTATATTTCAACGTTTTTTGATGGTTCTGAGCCACCAAACACACTTAAAGCATGCAGAATCGACTCAGAATGGGAAAAGGAGACGTTTAGGTCAATTTTATGCATTCTGGCGTTCGTAGATACAAGAAAACTGTTAAAATTCTTCAGAAACGTCACTTTTGAAGTGTTTTCTTGTACTTTTAAGCCACTCAGATACCCTACGGGCTCGGAAAGTGCAACGAAACCATCAAATTTTAGCTAGAAACTGTATTTTTGTCGATTTTTATTGAATTTGAACTATATTTCAACGTTTTTTGATGGTTCTGAGCCACCAAACACACTTAAAGCATGCAGAATCGACTCAGAATAGGAAAAGGAGACGTTTAGGTCAATTTTATGCATTCTGGCGTTCGTAGATACAAGAAAACTGTTAAAATTCTTCAGAAACGTCACTTTTGAAGTGTTTTCTTGTACTTTTAAGCCACTCAGATACCCTACGGGCTCGGAAAGTGCAACGAAACCATCAAATTTTAGCTAGAAACTGTATTTTTGTCGATTTTTATTGAATTTGAACTATATTTCAACGTTTTTTGATGGTTCTGAGCCACCAAACACACTTAAAGCATGCAGAATCGACTCCGAATAGGAAAAGGAGACGTTTAGGTCAATTTTATGCATTCTGGCGTTCGTAGATACAAGAAAACTGTTAAAATTCTTCAGAAACGTCACTTTTGAAGTGTTTTCTTGTACTTTTAAGCCACTCAGATACCCTACGGGCTCGGAAAGTGCAACGAAACCATCAAATTTTAGCTAGAAACTGTATTTTTGTCGATTTTTATTGAATTTGAACTATATTTCAACGTTTTTTGATGGTTCTGAGCCACCAAACACACTTAAAGCATGCAGAATCGACTCAGAATAGGAAAAGGAGACGTTTAGGTCAATTTTATGCATTCTGGCGTTCGTAGATACAAGAAAACTGTTAAAATTCTTCAGAAACGTCACTTTTGAAGTGTTTTCTTGTACTTTTAAGCCACTCAGATACCCAACGGGCTCGGAAAGTGCAACGAAACCATCAAATTTTAGCTAGAAACTGTATTTTTGTCGATTTTTATTGAATTTGAACTATGTTTCAACGTTTTTTGATGGTTCTGAGCCACCAAACACACTTAAAGCATGCAGAATCGACTCAGAATAGGAAAAGGAGACGTTTAGGTCAATTTTATGCATTCTGGCGTTCGTAGATACAAGAAAACTGTTAAAATTCTTCAGAAACGTCACTTTTGAAGTGTTTTCTTGTACTTTTAAGCCACTCAGATACCCTACGGGCTCGGAAAGTGCAACGAAACCATCAAATTTTAGCTAGAAACTGTATTTTTGTCGATTTTTATTGAATTTGAACTATATTTCAACGTTTTTTGATGGTTCTGAGCCACCAAACACACTTAAAGCATGCAGAATCGACTCAGAATAGGAAAAGGAGACGTTTAGGTCAATTTTATGCATTCTGGCGTTCGTAGATACAAGAAAACTGTTAAAATTCTTCAGAAACGTCACTTTTGAAGTGTTTTCTTGTACTTTTAAGCCACTCAGATACCCTACGGGCTCGGAAAGTGCAACGAAACCATCAAATTTTAGCTAGAAACTGTATTTTTGTCGATTTTTATTGAATTTGAACTATATTTCAACGTTTTTTGATGGTTCTGAGCCAACAAACACACTTAAAGCATGCAGAATCGACTCCGAATAGGAAAAGGAGACGTTTAGGTCAATTTTATGCATTCTGGCGTTCGTAGATACAAGAAAACTGTTAAAATTCTTCAGAAACGTCACTTTTGAAGTGTTTTCTTGTACTTTTAAGCCACTCAGATACCCTACGGGCTCGGAAAGTGCAACGAAACCATCAAATTTTAGCTAGAAACTGTATTTTTGTCGATTTTTATTGAATTTGAACTATATTTCAACGTTTTTTGATGGTTCTGAGCCACCAAACACACTTAAAGCATGCAGAATCGACTCCGAATAGGAAAAGGAGACGTTTAGGTCAATTTTATGCATTCTGGCGTTCGTAGATACAAGAAAACTGTTAAAATTCTTCAGAAACGTCACTTTTGAAGTGTTTTCTTGTACTTTTAAGCCACTCAGATACCCTACGGGCTCGGAAAGTGCAACGAAACCATCAAATTTTAGCTAGAAACTGTATTTTGTCGATTTTTATTGAATTTGAACTATATTTCAACGTTTTTTGATGGTTCTAAGCCACCAAACACACTTAAAGCATGCAGAATCGACTCCGAATAGGAAAAGGAGACGTTTAGGTCAATTTTATGCATTCTGGCGTTCGTAGATACAAGAAAACTGTTAAAATTCTTCAGAAACGTCACTTTTGAAGTGTTTTCTTGTACTTTTAAGCCACTCAGATACCCTACGGGCTCGGAAAGTGCAACGAAACCATCAAATTTTAGCTAGAAACTGTATTTTTGTCGATTTTTATTGAATTTGAACTATATTTCAACGTTTTTTGATGGTTCTGAGCCACCAAACACACTTAAAGCATGCAGAATCGACTCCGAATAGGAAAAGGAGACGTTTAGGTCAATTTTATGCATTCTGGCGTTCGTAGATACAAGAAAACTGTTAAAATTCTTCAGAAACGTCACTTTTGAAGTGTTTTCTTGTACTTTTAAGCCACTCAGATACCCTACGGGCTCGGAAAGTGCAACGAAACCATCAAATTTTAGCTAGAAACTGTATTTTTGTCGATTTTTATTGAATTTGAACTATATTTCAACGTTTTTGATGGTTCTGAGCCACCAAACACACTTAAAGCATGCAGAATCGACTCAGAATAGGAAAAGGAGACGTTTAGGTCAATTTTATGCATTCTGGCGTTCGTAGATACAAGAAACTGTTAAAATTCTTCAGAAACGTCACTTTTGAAGTGTTTTCGTGTACTTTTAAGCCACTCAGATACACTACGGGCTCGGAAAGTGCAACGAAACCATCAAATTTTAGCTAGAAACTGTATTTTTGTCGATTTTTATTGAATTTGAACTATATTTCAACGTTTTTTGATGGTTCTGAGCCACCAAACACACTTAAAGCATGCAGAATCGACTCAGAATAGGAAAAGGAGACGTTTAGGTCAATTTTATGCATTCTGGCGTTCGTAGATACAAGAAAACTGTTAAAATTCTTCAGAAACGTCACTTTTGAAGTGTTTTCTTGTACTTTTAAGCCACTCAGATACCCTACGGGCTCGGAAAGTGCAACGAAACCATCAAATTTTAGCTAGAAACTGTATTTTTTGTCGATTTTTATTGAATTTGAACTATATTTCAACGTTTTTTGATGGTTCTGAGCCACCAAACACACTTAAAGCATGCAGAATCGACTCAGAATAGGAAAAGGAGACGTTTAGGTCAATTTTATGCATTCTGGCGTTCGTAGATACAAGAAAACTGTTAAAATTCTTCAGAAACGTCACTTTTGAAGTGTTTTCTTGTACTTTTAACCCACTCAGGTACCCTACGGGCTCGGAAAGTGCAACGAAACCATCAAATTTTAGCTAGAAACTGTATTTTTGTCGATTTTTATTGAATTTGAACTATATTTCAACGTTTTTTGATGGTTCTGAGCCACCAAACACACTTAAAGCATGCAGAATCGACTCAGAATAGGAAAAGGAGACGTTTAGGTCAATTTTATGCATTCTGGCGTTCGTAGATACAAGAAAACTGTTAAAATTCTTCAGAAACGTCACTTTTGAAGTGTTTTCTTGTACTTTTAAGCCACTCAGATACCCTACGGGCTCGGAAAGTGCAACGAAACCATCAAATTTTAGCTAGAAACTGTATTTTTGTCGATTTTTATTGAATTTGAACAATATTTCAACGTTTTTTGATGGTTCTGAGCCACCAAACACACTTAAAGCATGCAGAATCGACTCAGAATAGGAAAAGGAGACGTTTAGGTCAATTTTATGCATTCTGGCGTTCGTAGATACAAGAAAACTGTTAAAATTCTTCAGAAACGTCACTTTTGAAGTGTTTTCTTGTACTTTTAAGCCACTCAGATACCCTACGGCTCGGAAAGTGCAACGAAACCATCAAATTTTAGCTAGAAACTGTATTTTTGTCGATTTTTATTGAATTTGAACTATATTTCAACGTTTTTTGATGGTTCTGAGCCACCAAACACACTTAAAGCATGCAGAATCGACTCAGAATAGGAAAAGGAGACGTTTAGGTCAATTTTATGCATTCTGGCGTTCGTAGATACAAGAAAACTGTTAAAATTCTTCAGAAACGTCACTTTTGAAGTGTTTTCTTGTACTTTTAAGCCACTCAGATACCCTACGGGCTCGGAAAGTGCAACGAAACCATCAAATTTTAGCTAGAAACTGTATTTTTGTCGATTTTTATTGAATTTGAACTGTATTTCAACGTTTTTTGATGGTTCTGAGCCACCAAACACACTTAAAGCATGCAGAATCGACTCAGAATAGGAAAAGGAGACGTTTAGGTCAATTTTATGCATTCTGGCGTTCGTAGATACAAGAAAACTGTTAAAATTCTTCAGAAACGTCACTTTTGAAGTGTTTTCTTGTACTTTTAAGCCACTCAGATACCCTACGGGCTCGGAAAGTGCAACGAAACCATCAAATTTTAGCTAGAAACTGTATTTTTGTCGATTTTTATTGAATTTGAACTATATTTCAACGTTTTTTGATGGTTCTGAGCCACCAAACACACTTAAAGCATGCAGAATCGACTCAGAATAGGAAAAGGAGACGTTTAGGTCTATTTTATGCATTCTGGCGTTCGTAGATACAAGAAAACTGTTAAAATTCTTCAGAAACGTCACTTTTGAAGTGTTTTCTTGTACTTTTAAGCCACTCAGATACCCTACGGGCTCGGAAAGTGCAACGAAACCATCAAATTTTAGCTAGAAACTGTATTTTTGTCGATTTTTATTGAATTTGAACTATATTTCAAAGTTTTTTGATGGTTCTGAGCCACCAAACACACTTAAAGCATGCAGAATCGACTCAGAATAGGAAAAGGAGACGTTTAGGTCAATTTTATGCATTCTGGCGTTCGTAGATACAAGAAAACTGTTAAAATTCTTCAGAAACGTCACTTTTGAAGTGTTTTCTTGAAATTTTAAGCCACTCAGATACCCTACGGGCTCGGAAAGTGCAACGAAACCATCAAATTTTAGCTAGAAACTGTATTTTTGTCGATTTTTATTGAATTTGAACTATATTTCAACGTTTTTTGATGGTTCTGAGCCACCAAACACACTTAAAGCATGCAGAATCGACTCAGAATGGGAAAAGGAGACGTTTAGGTCAATTTTATGCATTCTGGCGTTCGTAGATACAAGAAAACTGTTAAAATTCTTCAGAAACGTCACTATTGAAGTGCTTTCTTGTACTTTTAAGCCACTCAGATACCCTACGGGCTCGGAAAGTGCAACGAAACCATCAAATTTTAGCTAGAAACTGTATTTTTGTCGATTTTTATTGAATTTGAACTATATTTCAACGTTTTTTGATGGTTCTGAGCCACCAAACACACTTAAAGCATGCAGAATCGACTCAGAATAGGAACAGGAGACGTTTAGGTCAATTTTATGCATTCTGGCGTTCGTACATACAAGAAAACTGTTAAAATTCTTCAGAAACGTCACTTTTGAAGTGTTTTCTTGTACTTTTAAGCCACTCAGATACCCTACGGGCTCGGAAAGTGCAACGAAACCATCAAATTTTAGCTAGAAACTGTATTTTTGTCGATTTTTATTGAATTTGAACTATATTTCAACGTTTTTTGATGGTTCTGAGCCACCAAACACACTTAAAGCATGCAGAATCGACTCAGAATAGGGAAAGGAGACGTTTAGGTCAATTTTATGCATTCTGGCGTTCGTAGATACAAGAAAACTGTTAAAATTCTTCAGAAACGTCACTTTTGAAGTGTTTTCTTGTACTTTTAAGCCACTCAGATACCCTACGGGCTCGGAAAGTGCAACGAAACCATCAAATTTTAGCTAGAAACTGTATTTTTGTCGATTTTTATTGAATTTGAACTATATTTCAACGTTTTTTGATGGTTCTGAGCCACCAAACACACTTAAAGCATGCAGAATCGACTCAGAATAGGAAAAGGAGACGTTTAGGTCCATTTTATGCATTCTGGCGTTCGTAGATACAAGAAAACTGTTAAAATTCTTCAGAAACGTCACTTTTGAAGTGTTTTCTTGTACTTTTAAGCCACTCAGATACCCTACGGTCTCGGAAAGTGCAACGAAACCATCAAATTTTAGCTAGAAACGGTATTTTTGTCGATTTTTATTGAATTTGAACTATATTTCAACGTTTTTTGATGGTTCTGAGCCACCAAACACACTTAAAGCATGCAGAATCGACTCAGAATAGGAAAAGGAGACGTTTAGGTCAATTATATGCATTCTGGCGTTCGTAGATACAAGAAAACTGTTAAAATTCTTCAGAAACGTCACTTTGAAGTGTTTTCTTGTACTTTTAAGCCACTCTGATACCCTACGGGCTCGGAAAGGGCAACGAAACCATCAAATTTTAGCTAGAAACTGTATTTTTGTCGATTTTTATTGAATTTGAACTATGTTTCAACGATTTTTGATGGTTCTGAGCCACCAAACACACTTAAAGCATGCTGAATCGACTCAGAATAGGAAAAGGAGATGTTTAGGTCAATTTTATGCATTCTGGCGTTCGTAGATACAAGAAAACTGTTAAAATTCTTCAGAAACGTCACTTTTGAAGTGTTTTCTTGTACTTTTAAGCCACTCAGATACCCTACGGGCTCGGAAAGTGCAACGAAACCATCAAATTTTAGCTAGAAACTGTATTTTTGTCGATTTCTATTGAATTTGAACTATATTTCAACGTTTTTTGATGGTTCTGAGCCACCAAACACACTTAAAGCATGCAGAATCGACTCAGAATAGGAAAAGGAGACGTTTAGGTCAATTTTATGCATTCTGGCGTTCGTAGATACAAGAAAACTGTTAAAATTCTTCAGAAACGTCACTTTTGAAGTGTTTTCTTGTACTTTTAAGCCACTCAGATACCCTACGGGCTCGGAAAGTGCAACGAAACCATCAAATTTTAGCTAGAAACTGTATTTTTGTCGATTTTTATTGAATTTGAACTATATTTCAACGTTTTTTGATGGTTCTGAGCCACCAAACACACTTAAAGCATGCAGAATCGACTCAGAATAGGAAAAGGAGACGTTTAGGTCAATTTTATGCATTCTGGCGTTCGTAGATACAAGAAAACTGTTAAAATTCTTCAGAAACGTCACTTTTGAAGTGTTTTCTTGTACTTTTAAGCCACTCAGATACCCTACGGGCTCGGAAAGTGCAACGAAACCATCAAATTTTAGCTAGAAACTGTATTTTTGTCGATTTTTATTGAATTTGAACTATATTTCAACGTTTTTTGATGGTTCTGAGCCACCAAACACACTTAAAGCATGCAGAATCGACTCAGAATAGGAAAAGGAGACGTTTAGGTCAATTTTATGCATTCTGGCGTTCGTAGATACAAGAAAACTGTTAAAATTCTTCAGAAACGTCACTTTTGAAGTGTTTTCTTGTACTTTTAAGCCACTCAGATATCCTACGGGCTCGGAAAGTGCAACGAAACCATCAAATTTTAGCTAGAAACTGTATTTTTGTCGATTTTTATTGAGTTTGAACTATATTTCAACGTTTTTTGATGGTTCTGAGCCACCAAACACACTTAAAACATGCAGAATCGACTCAGAATAGGAAAAGGAGACGTTTAGGTCAATTTTATGCATTCTGGCGTTCGTAGATACAAGAAAACTGTTAAAATTCTTCAGAAACGTCACTTTTGAAGTGTTTTTTTGTACTTTTAAGCCACTCAGATACCCTACGGGCTCGGAAAGTGCAACGAAACCATCAAATTTTAGCTAGAAACTGTATTTTTGTCGATTTTTATTGAATTTGAACTATATTTCAACGTTTTTTGATGGTTCTGAGCCACCAAACACACTTAAAGCATGCAGAATCGACTCAGAATAGGAAAAGGAGACGTTTAGGTCAATTTTATGCATTCTGGCGTTCGTAGATACAAGAAAACTGTTAAAATTCTTCAGAAACGTCACTTTTGAAGTGTTTTCTTGTACTTTTAAGCCACTCAGATACCCTACGGGCTCGGAAAGTGCAACGAAACCATCAAATTTTAGCTAGAAACTGTATTTTTGTCGATTTTTATTGAATTTGAACTATATTTCAACGTTTTTTGATGGTTCTGAGCCACCAAACACACTTAAAGCATGCAGGATCGACTCAGAATAGGCAAAGGAGACGTTTAGGTCAATTTTATGCATTCTGGCGTTCGTAGATACAAGAAAACTGTTAAAATTCTTCAGAAACGTCACTTTTGAAGTGTTTTCTTGTACTTTTAAGCCACTCAGATACCCTACGGGCTCGGAAAGTGCAACGAAACCATCAAATTTTAGCTAGAAACTGTATTTTTGTCGATTTTTATTGAATTTGAACTATATTTCAACGTTTTTTGATGGTTCTGAGCCACCAAACACACTTAAAGCATGCAGAATCGACTCAGAATAGGAAAAGGAGACGTTTAGGTCTATTTTATGCATTCTGGCGTTCGTAGATACAAGAAAACTGTTAAAATTCTTCAGAAACGTCACTTTTGAAGTGTTTTCTTGTACTTTTAAGCCACTCAGATACCCTACGGGCTCGGAAAGTGCAACGAAACCATCAAATTTTAGCTAGAAACTGTATTTTTGTCGATTTTTATTGAATTTGAACTATATTTCAACGTTTTTTGATGGTTCTGAGCCACCAAACACACTTAAAGCATGCAGAATCGACTCAGAATAGGAAAAGGAGACGTTTAGGTCAATTTTATGCATTCTGGCGTTCGTAGATACAAGAAAACTGTTAAAATTCTTCAGAAACGTCACTTTTGAAGTGTTTTCTTGAAATTTTAAGCCACTCAGATACCCTACGGGCTCGGAAAGTGCAACGAAACCATCAAATTTTAGCTAGAAACTGTATTTTTGTCGATTTTTATTGAATTTGAACTATATTTCAACGTTTTTTGATGGTTCTGAGCCACCAAACACACTTAAAGCATGCAGAATCGACTCAGAATGGGAAAAGGAGACGTTTAGGTCAATTTTATGCATTCTGGCGTTCGTAGATACAAGAAAACTGTTAAAATTCTTCAGAAACGTCACTATTGAAGTGCTTTCTTGTACTTTTAAGCCACTCAGATACCCTACGGGCTCGGAAAGTGCAACGAAACCATCAAATTTTAGCTAGAAACTGTATTTTTGTCGATTTTTATTGAATTTGAACTATATTTCAACGTTTTTTGATGGTTCTGAGCCACCAAACACACTTAAAGCATGCAGAATCGACTCAGAATAGGAAAAGGAGACGTTTAGGTCAATTTTGTGCATTCTGGCGTTCGTACATACAAGAAAACTGTTAAAATTCTTCAGAAACGTCACTTTTGAAGTGTTTTCTTGTACTTTTAAGCCACTCAGATACCCTACGGGCTCGGAAAGTGCAACGAAACCATCAAATTTTAGCTAGAAACTGTATTTTTGTCGATTTTTATTGAATTTGAACTATATTTCAACGTTTTTTGATGGTTCTGAGCCACCAAACACGCTTAAAGCATGCAGAATCGACTCAGAATAGGAAAAGGAGACGTTTAGGTCAATTTTATGCATTCTGGCGTTCGTAGATACAAGAAAACTGTTAAAATTCTTCAGAAACGTCACTTTTGAAGTGTTTTCTTGTACTTTTAAGCCACTCAGATATCCTACGGGCTCGGAAAGTGCAACGAAACCATCAAATTTTAGCTAGAAACTGTATTTTTGTCGATTTTTATTGAATTTGAACTATATTTCAACGTTTTTTGATGGTTCTGAGCCACCAAACACACTTAAAGCATGCAGAATCGACTCAGAATAGGAAAAGGAGACGTTTAGGTCAATTTTATGCATTCTGGCGTTCGTAGATACAAGAAAACTGTTAAAATTCTTCAGAAACGTCACTTTTGAAGTGTTTTTTTGTACTTTTAAGCCACTCAGATACCCAACGGGCTCGGAAAGTGCAACGAAACCATCAAATTTTAGCTAGAAACTGTATTTTTGTCGATTTTTATTGAATTTGAACTATATTTCAACGTTTTTTGATGGTTCTGAGCCACCAAACACACTTAAAGCATGCAGAATCGACTCAGAATAGGAAAAGGAGACGTTTAGGTCAATTTTATGCATTCTGGCGTTCGTAGATACAAGAAAACTGTTAAAATTCTTCAGAAACGTCACTTTTGAAGTGTTTTCTTGTACTTTTAAGCCACTCAGATACCCTACGGGCTCGG
Organism: Zophobas morio; assembly: GCF_036711695.1. NCBI lineage: Eukaryota > Metazoa > Arthropoda > Insecta > Coleoptera > Tenebrionidae > Zophobas > Zophobas morio. The sequence goes on along the minus strand of NW_026973130.1, from coordinate 32,976 downwards.
AAAGTGCAACGAAACCATCAAATTTTAGCTAGAAACTGTATTTTTGTCGATTTTTATTGAATTTGAACTATATTTCAACGTTTTTTGATGGTTCTGAGCCACCAAACACACTTAAAGCATGCAGAATCGACTCAGAATAGGAAAAGGAGACGTTTAGGTCAATTTTATGCATTCTGGCGTTCGTACATACAAGAAAACTGTTAAAATTCTTCAGAAACGTCACTTTTGAAGTGTTTTCTTGTACTTTTAAGCCACTCAGATACCCTACGGGCTCGGAAAGTGCAACGAAGCCATCAAATTTTAGCTAGAAACTGTATTTTTGTCGATTTTTATTGAATTTGAACTATATTTCAACGTTTTTTGATGGTTCTGAGCCACCAAACACACTTAAAGCATGCAGAATCGACTCAGAATAGGAAAAGGAGACGTTTAGGTCAATTTTATGCATTCTGGCGTTCGTAGATACAAGAAAACTGTTAAAATTCTTCAGAAACGTCACTTTTGAAGTGTTTTCTTGTACTTTTAAGCCACTCAGATACCCTACGGGCTCGGAAAGTGCAACGAAACCATCAAATTTTAGCTAGAAACTGTATTTTTGTCGATTTTTATTGAATTTGAACTATATTTCAACGTTTTTTGATGGTTCTGAGCCACCAAACACACTTAAAGCATGCAGAATCGACTCAGAATAGGAAAAGGAGACGTTTAGGTCAATTTTATGCATTCTGGCGTTCGTAGATACAAGAAAACTGTTAAAATTCTTCAGGAACGTCACTTTTGAAGTGTTTTCTTGTACTTTTAAGCCACTCAGATACCCTACGGGCTCGGAAAGTGCAACGAAACCATCAAATTTTAGCTAGAAACTGTATTTTTGTCGATTTTTATTGAATTTGAACTATATTTCAACGTTTTTTGATGGTTCTGAGCCACCAAACACACTTAAAGCATGCAGAATCGACTCAGAATAGGAAAAGGAGACGTTTAGGTCAATTTTATGCATTCTGGCGTTCGTAGATACAAGAAAACTGTTAAAATTCTTCAGAAACGTCACTTTTGAAGTGTTTTCTTGTACTTTTAAGCCACTCAGATACCCTACGGGCTCGGAAAGTGCAACGAAACCATCAAATTTTAGCTAGAAACTGTATTTTTGTCGATTTTTATTGAATTTGAACTATATTTCAACGTTTTTTGATGGTTCTGAGCCACCAAACACACTTAAAGCATGCAGAATCGACTCAGAATAGGAAAAAGAGACGTTTAGGTCAATTTTATGCATTCTGGCGTTCGTAGATACAAGAAAACTGTTAAAATTCTTCAGAAACGTCACTTTTGAAGTGTTTTCTTGTACTTTTAAGCCACTCAGATACCCTACGGGCTCGGAAAGTGCAACGAAACCATCAAATTTTAGCTAGAAACTGTATTTTTGTCGATTTTTATTGAATTTGAACTATATTTCAACGTTTTTTGATGGTTCTGAGCCACCAAACACACTTAAAGCATGCAGAATCGACTCAGAATAGGAAAAGGAGACGTTTAGGTCAATTTTATGCATTCTGGCGTTCGTAGATACAAGAAAACTGTTAAAATTCTTCAGAAACGTCACTTTTGAAGTGTTTTCTTGTACTTTTAAGCCACTCAGATACCCTACGGGCTCGGAAAGTGCAACGAAACCATCAAATTTTAGCTAGAAACTGTATTTTTGTCGATTTTTATTGAATTTGAACTATATTTCAACGTTTTTTGATGGTTCTGAGCCACCAAACACACTTAAAGCATGCAGAATCGACTCAGAATAGGAAAAGGAGACGTTTAGGTCAATTTTATGCATTCTGGCGTTCGTAGATACAAGAAAACTGTTAAAATTCTTCAGAAACGTCACTTTTGAAGTGTTTTCTTGTACTTTTAAGCCACTCAGATACCCTACGGGCTCGGAAAGTGCAACGAAACCATCAAATTTTAGCTAGAAACTGTATTTTTGTCGATTTTTATTGAATTTGAACTATATTTCAACGTTTTTTGATGGTTCTGAGCCACCAAACACACTTAAAGCATGCAGAATCGACTCAGAATAGGAAAAGGAGACGTTTAGGTCAATTTTATGCATTCTGGCGTTCGTAGATACAAGAAAACTGTTAAAATTCTTCAGAAACGTCACTTTTGAAGTGTTTTCTTGTACTTTTAAGCCACTCAGATACCCTACGGGCTCGGAAAGTGCAACGAAACCATCAAATTTTAGCTAGAAACTGTATTTTTGTCGATTTTTATTGAATTTGAACTATATTTCAACGTTTTTTGATGGTTCTGAGCCACCAAACACACTTAAAGCATGCAGGATCGACTCAGAATAGGCAAAGGAGACGTTTAGGTCAATTTTATGCATTCTGGCGTTCGTAGATACAAGAAAACTGTTAAAATTCTTCAGAAACGTCACTTTTGAAGTGTTTTCTTGTACTTTTAAGCCACTCAGATACCCTACGGGCTCGGAAAGTGCAACGAAACCATCAAATTTTAGCTAGAAACTGTATTTTTGTCGATTTTTATTGAATTTGAACTATATTTCAACGTTTTTTGATGGTTCTGAGCCACCAAACACACTTAAAGCATGCAGAATCGACTCAGAATAGGAAAAGGAGACGTTTAGGTCAATTTTATGCATTCTGGCGTTCGTAGATACAAGAAAACTGTTAAAATTCTTCAGAAACGTCACTTTTGAAGTGTTTTTTTGTACTTTTAAGCCACTCAGATACCCAACGGGCTCGGAAAGTGCAACGAAACCATCAAATTTTAGCTAGAAACTGTATTTTTGTCGATTTTTATTGAATTTGAACTATATTTCAACGTTTTTTGATGGTTCTGAGCCACCAAACACACTTAAAGCATGCAGAATCGACTCAGAATAGGAAAAGGAGACGTTTAGGTCAATTTTATGCATTCTGGCGTTCGTAGATACAAGAAAACTGTTAAAATTCTTCAGAAACGTCACTTTTGAAGTGTTTTCTTGTACTTTTAAGCCACTCAGATACCCTACGGGCTCGGAAAGTGCAACGAAACCATCAAATTTTAGCTAGAAACTGTATTTTTGTCGATTTTTATTGAATTTGAACTATATTTCAACGTTTTTTGATGGTTCTGAGCCACCAAACACACTTAAAGCATGCAGAATCGACTCAGAATAGGAAAAGGAGACGTTTAGGTCAATTTTATGCATTCTGGCGTTCGTACATACAAGAAAACTGTTAAAATTCTTCAGAAACGTCACTTTTGAAGTGTTTTCTTGTACTTTTAAGCCACTCAGATACCCTACGGGCTCGGAAAGTGCAACGAAGCCATCAAATTTTAGCTAGAAACTGTATTTTTGTCGATTTTTATTGAATTTGAACTATATTTCAACGTTTTTTGATGGTTCTGAGCCACCAAACACACTTAAAGCATGCAGAATCGACTCAGAATAGGAAAAGGAGACGTTTAGGTCAATTTTATGCATTCTGGCGTTCGTAGATACAAGAAAACTGTTAAAATTCTTCAGAAACGTCACTTTTGAAGTGTTTTCTTGTACTTTTAAGCCACTCAGATACCCTACGGGCTCGGAAAGTGCAACGAAACCATCAAATTTTAGCTAGAAACTGTATTTTTGTCGATTTTTATTGAATTTGAACTATATTTCAACGTTTTTTGATGGTTCTGAGCCACCAAACACACTTAAAGCATGCAGAATCGACTCAGAATAGGAAAAGGAGACGTTTAGGTCAATTTTATGCATTCTGGCGTTCGTAGATACAAGAAAACTGTTAAAATTCTTCAGGAACGTCACTTTTGAAGTGTTTTCTTGTACTTTTAAGCCACTCAGATACCCTACGGGCTCGGAAAGTGCAACGAAACCATCAAATTTTAGCTAGAAACTGTATTTTTGTCGATTTTTATTGAATTTGAACTATATTTCAACGTTTTTTGATGGTTCTGAGCCACCAAACACACTTAAAGCATGCAGAATCGACTCAGAATAGGAAAAGGAGACGTTTAGGTCAATTTTATGCATTCTGGCGTTCGTAGATACAAGAAAACTGTTAAAATTCTTCAGAAACGTCACTTTTGAAGTGTTTTCTTGTACTTTTAAGCCACTCAGATACCCTACGGGCTCGGAAAGTGCAACGAAACCATCAAATTTTAGCTAGAAACTGTATTTTTGTCGATTTTTATTGAATTTGAACTATATTTCAACGTTTTTTGATGGTTCTGAGCCACCAAACACACTTAAAGCATGCAGAATCGACTCAGAATAGGAAAAAGAGACGTTTAGGTCAATTTTATGCATTCTGGCGTTCGTAGATACAAGAAAACTGTTAAAATTCTTCAGAAACGTCACTTTTGAAGTGTTTTCTTGTACTTTTAAGCCACTCAGATACCCTACGGGCTCGGAAAGTGCAACGAAACCATCAAATTTTAGCTAGAAACTGTATTTTTGTCGATTTTTATTGAATTTGAACTATATTTCAACGTTTTTTGATGGTTCTGAGCCACCAAACACACTTAAAGCATGCAGAATCGACTCAGAATAGGAAAAGGAGACGTTTAGGTCAATTTTATGCATTCTGGCGTTCGTAGATACAAGAAAACTGTTAAAATTCTTCAGAAACGTCACTTTTGAAGTGTTTTCTTGTACTTTTAAGCCACTCAGATACCCTACGGGCTCGGAAAGTGCAACGAAACCATCAAATTTTAGCTAGAAACTGTATTTTTGTCGATTTTTATTGAATTTGAACTATATTTCAACGTTTTTTGATGGTTCTGAGCCACCAAACACACTTAAAGCATGCAGAATCGACTCAGAATAGGAAAAGGAGACGTTTAGGTCAATTTTATGCATTCTGGCGTTCGTAGATACAAGAAAACTGTTAAAATTCTTCAGAAACGTCACTTTTGAAGTGTTTTCTTGTACTTTTAAGCCACTCAGATACCCTACGGGCTCGGAAAGTGCAACGAAACCATCAAATTTTAGCTAGAAACTGTATTTTTGTCGATTTTTATTGAATTTGAACTATATTTCAACGTTTTTTGATGGTTCTGAGCCACCAAACACACTTAAAGCATGCAGAATCGACTCAGAATAGGAAAAGGAGACGTTTAGGTCAATTTTATGCATTCTGGCGTTCGTAGATACAAGAAAACTGTTAAAATTCTTCAGAAACGTCACTTTTGAAGTGTTTTCTTGTACTTTTAAGCCACTCAGATACCCTACGGGCTCGGAAAGTGCAACGAAACCATCAAATTTTAGCTAGAAACTGTATTTTTGTCGATTTTTATTGAATTTGAACTATATTTCAACGTTTTTTGATGGTTCTGAGCCACCAAACACACTTAAAGCATGCAGAATCGACTCAGAATAGGAAAAGGAGACGTTTAGGTCAATTTTATGCATTCTGGCGTTCGTAGATACAAGAAAACTGTTAAAATTCTTCAGAAACGTCACTTTTGAAGTGTTTTCTTGTACTTTTAAGCCACTCAGATACCCTACGGGCTCGGAAAGTGCAACGAAACCATCAAATTTTAGCTAGAAACTGTATTTTTGTCGATTTTTATTGAATTTGAACTATATTTCAACGTTTTTTGATGGTTCTGAGCCACCAAACACACTTAAAGCATGCAGAATCGACTCAGAATAGGAAAAGGAGACGTTTAGGTCAATTTTATGCATTCTGGCGTTCGTAGATACAAGAAAACTGTTAAAATTCTTCAGAAACGTCACTTTTGAAGTGTTTTCTTGTACTTTTAAGCCACTCAGATATCCTACGGGCTCGGAAAGTGCAACGAAACCATCAAATTTTAGCTAGAAACTGTATTTTTGTCGATTTTTATTGAATTTGAACTATATTTCAACGTTTTTTGATGGTTCTGAGCCACCAAACACACTTAAAGCATGCAGAATCGACTCAGAATAGGAAAAGGAGACGTTTAGGTCAATTTTATGCATTCTGGCGTTCGTAGATACAAGAAAACTGTTAAAATTCTTCAGAAACGTCACTTTTGAAGTGTTTTTTTGTACTTTTAAGCCACTCAGATACCCTACGGGCTCGGAAAGTGCAACGAAACCATCAAATTTTAGCTAGAAACTGTATTTTTGTCGATTTTTATTGAATTTGAACTATATTTCAACGTTTTTTGATGGTTCTGAGCCACCAAACACACTTAAAGCATGCAGAATCGACTCAGAATAGGAAAAGGAGACGTTTAGGTCAATTTTATGCATTCTGGCGTTCGTAGATACAAGAAAATTGTTAAAATTCTTCAGAAACGTCACTTTTGAAGTGTTTTCTTGTACTTTTAAGCCACTCAGATACCCTACGGGCTCGGAAAGTGCAACGAAACCATCAAATTTTAGCTAGAAACTGTATTTTTGTCGATTTTTATTGAATTTGAACTATATTTCAACGTTTTTTGATGGTTCTGAGCCACCAAACACACTTAAAGCATGCAGAATCGACTCAGAATAGGAAAAGGAGACGTTTAGGTCCATTTTATGCATTCTGGCGTTCGTAGATACAAGAAAACTGTTAAAATTCTTCAGAAACGTCACTTTTGAAGTGTTTTCTTGTACTTTTAAGCCACTCAGATATCCTACGGGCTCGGAAAGTGCAACGAAACCATCAAATTTTAGCTAGAAACTGTATTTTTGTCGATTTTTATTGAATTTGAACTATATTTCAAGTTTTTTGATGGTTCTGAGCCACCAAACACACTTAAAGCATGCAGAATCGACTCAGAATAGGAAAAGGAGACGTTTAGGTCAATTTTATGCATTCTGGCGTTCGTAGATACAAGAAAACTGTTAAAATTCTTCAGAAACGTCACTTTTGAAGTGTTTTCTTGTACTTTTAAGCCACTCAGATACCCTACGGGCTCGGAAAGTGCAACGAAACCATCAAATTTTAGCTAGAAACTGTATTTTTGTCGATTTTTATTGAATTTGAACTATATTTCAACGTTTTTTGATGGTTCTGAGCCACCAAACACACTTAAAGCATGCAGAATCGACTCAGAATAGGAATAGGAGACGTTTAGGTCAATTTTATGCATTCTGGCGTTCGTAGATACAAGAAAACTGTTAAAATTCTTCAGAAACGTCACTTTTGAAGTGTTTTCTTGTCCTTTTAAGCCACTCAGATACCCTACGGGCTCGGAAAGTGCAACGAAACCATCAAATTTTAGCTAGAAACTGTATTTTTGTCGATTTTTATTGAATTTGAACTATTTTTCAACGTTTTTTGATGGTTCTGAGCCACCAAACACACTTAAAGCATGCAGAATCGACTCAGAATAGGAAAAGGAGACGTTTAGGTCAATTTTATGCATTCTGGCGTTCGTAGATACAAGAAAACTGTTAAAATTCTTCAGAAACGTCACTTTTGAAGTGTTTTCTTGTACTTTTAAGCCACTCAGATACCCTACGGGCTAGGAAAGTGCAACGAAACCATCAAATTTTAGCTAGAAACTGTATTTTTGTCGATTTTTATTGAATTTGAACTATATTTCAACGTTTTTTGATGGTTCTGAGCCACCAAACACACTTAAAGCATGCAGAATCGACTCAGAATAGGAAAAGGAGACGTTTAGGTCAATTTTATGCATTCTGGCGTTCGTAGATACAAGAAAACTGTTAAAATTCTTCAGAAACGTCACTTTTGAAGTGTTTTCTTGTACTTTTAAGCCACTCAGATACCCTACGGGCTCGGAAAGTGCAACGAAACGATCAAATTTTAGCTAGAAACTGTATTTTTGTCGATTTTTATTGAATTTGAACTATATTTCAACGTTTTTTGATGGTTCTGAGCCACCAAACACACTTAAAGCATGCAGAATCGACTCAGAATAGGAAAAGGAGACGTTTAGGTCAATTTTATGCATTCTGGCGTTCGTAGATACAAGAAAACTGTTAAAATTCTTCAGAAACGTCACTTTTGAAGTGTTTTCTTGTACTTTTAAGCCACTCAGATACCCTACGGGCTCGGAAAGTGCAACGAAACCATCAAATTTTAGCTAGAAACTGTATTTTTGTCGATTTTTATTGAATTTGAACTATATTTCAACGTTTTTTGATGGTTCTGAGCCACCAAACACACTTAAAGCATGCAGAATCGACTCAGAATAGGAAAAGGAGACGTTTAGGTCAATTTTATGCATTCTGGCGTTCGTAGATACAAGAAAACTGTTAAAATTCTTCAGAAACGTCACTTTTGAAGTGTTTTCTTGTACTTTTAAGCCACTCAGATACCCTACGGGCTCGGAAAGTGCAACGAAACCATCAAATTTTAGCTAGAAACTGTATTTTTGTCGATTTTTATTGAATCTGAACTATATTTCAACGTTTTTTGATGGTTCTGAGCCACCAAACACACTTAAGGCATGCAGAATCGACTCAGAATAGGAAAAGGAGACGTTTAGGTCAATTTTATGCATTCTGGCGTTCGTAGATACAAGAAAACTGTTAAAATTCTTCAGAAACGTCACTTTTGAAGTGTTTTCTTGTACTTTTAAGCCACTCAGATACCCTACGGGCTCGGAAAGTGTAACGAAACCATCAAATTTTAGCTAGAAACTGCACTTTTGTCGATTTTTATTGAATTTGAACTATATTTCAACGTTTTTTGATGGTTCTGAGCCACCAAACACACTTAAAGCATGCAGAATCGACTCAGAATAGAAAAAGGAGACGTTTAGGTCAATTTTATGCATTCTGGCGTTCGTAGATACAAGAAAACTGTTAAAATTCTTCAGAAACGTCACTTTTGAAGTGTTTTCTTGTACTTTTAAGCCACTCAGATACCCTACGGGCTCGGAAAGTGCAACGAAACCATCAAATTTTAGCTAGAAACTGTATTTTTGTCGATTTTTATTGAATTTGAACTATATTTCAACGTTTTTTGATGGTTCTGAGCCACCAAACACACTTAAAGCATGCAGAATCGACTCAGAATAGGAAAAGGAGACGTTTAGGTCAATTTTATGCATTCTGGCGTTCGTAGATACAAGAAAACTGTTAAAATTCTTCAGAAACGTCACTTTTGAAGTGTTTTCTTGTTCTTTTAAGCCACTCAGATACCCTACGGGCTCGGAAAGTGCAACGAAACCATCAAATTTTAGCTAGAAACTGTATTTTTGTCGATTTTATTGAATTTGAACTATATTTCAACGTTTTTTGATGGTTCTGAGCCACCAAACACACTTAAAGCATGCAGAATCGACTCAGAATAGGAAAAGGAGACGTTTAGGTCAATTTTATGCATTCTGGCGTTCGTAGATACAAGAAAACTGTTAAAATTCTTCAGAAACGTCACTTTTGAAGTGTTTTCTTGTACTTTTAAGCCACTCAGATACCCTACGGGCTCGGAAAGTGCAACGAAACCATGAAATTTTAGCTAGAAACTGTATTTTTGTCGATTTTTATTGAATTTGAACTATATTTCAACGTTTTTTGATGGTTCTGAGCCACCAAACACACTTAAAGCATGCAGAATCGACTCAGAATAGGAAAAGGAGACGTTTAGGTCAATTTTATGCATTCTGGCGTTCGTAGATACAAGAAAACTGTTAAAATTCTTCAGAAACGTCACTTTTGAAGTGTTTTCTTGTACTTTTAAGCCACTCAGATACCCTACGGGCTCGGAAAGTGCAACGAAAACATCAAATTTTAGCTAGAAACTGTATTTTTGTCGATTTTTATTGAATTTGAACTATATTTCAACGTTTTTTGATGGTTCTGAGCCACCAAACACACTTAAAGCATGCAGAATCGACTCAGAATAGGAAAAGGAGACGTTTAGGTCAATTTTATGCATTCTGCCGTTCGTAGATACAAGAAAACTATTAAAATTCTTCAGAAACGTCACTTTTGAAGTGTTTTCTTGTACTTTTAAGCCACTCAGATACCCTACGGGCTCGGAAAGTGCAACGAAACCATCAAATTTTAGCTAGAAACTGTATTTTTGTCGATTTTTATTGAATTTGAACTATATTTCAACGTTTTTTGATGGTTCTGAGCCACCAAACACACTTAAAGCATGCAGAATCGACTCAGAATATAAAAAGGAGACGTTTAGGTCAATTTTATGCATTCTGGCGTTCTTAGATACAAGAAAACTGTTAAAATTCTTCAGGAACGTCACTTTTGAAGTGTTTTCTTGTACTTTTAAGCCACTCAGATACCCTACGGGCTCGGAAAGTGCAACGAAACCATCAAATTTTAGCTAGAAATTGTATTTTTGTCGATTTTTATTGAATTTGAACTATATTTCAACGTTTTTTGATGGTTCTGAGCCACCAAACACACTTAAAGCATGTAGATTCGACTCAGAATATAAAAAGGAGACGTTTAGGTCAATTTTATGCATTCTGGCGTTCTTAGATACAAGAAAACTGTTAAAATTCTTCAGGAACGTCACTTTTGAAGTGTTTTCTTGTACTTTTAAGCCACTCAGATACCCTACGGGCTCGGAAAGTGCAACGAAACCATCAAATTTTAGCTAGAAATTGTATTTTTGTCGATTTTTATTGAATTTGAACTATATTTCAACGTTTTTTGATGGTTCTGAGCCACCAAACACACTTAAAGCATGCAGATTCGACTCAGAATAGGAAAAGGAGACGTTTAGGTCAATTTTATGCATTCTGGCGTTCGTAGATACAAGAAAACTGTTAAAATTCTTCAGAAACGTCACTTTTGAAGTGTTTTCTTGTACCTTTAAGCCACTCAGATACCCAACGGGCTCGGAAAGTGCAACGAAACCATCAAATTTCAGCTAGAAACTGTATTTTTGTCGATTTTTATTGAATTTGAACTATATTTCAACGTTTTTTGATGGTTCTGAGCCACCAAACACACTTAAAGCATGCAGAATCGACTCAGAATAGGAAAAGGAGACGTTTAGGTCAATTTTATGCATTCTGGCGTTCGTAGATACAAGAAAACTGTTAAAATTCTTCAGAAACGTCACTTTTGAAGTGTTTTCTTGTACTTTTAAGCCACTCAGATACCCTACGGGCTCGGAAAGTGCAACGAAACCATCAAATTTTAGCTAGAAACTGTATTTTTGTCGATTTTTATTGAATTTGAACTATATTTCAACGTTTTTTGATGGTTCTGAGCCACCAAACACACTTAAAGCATGCAGAATCGACTCAGAATAGGAAAAGGGGACGTTTAGGTCAATTTTATGCATTCTGGCGTTCGTAGATACAAGAAAACTGTTAAAATTCTTCAGAAACGTCACTTTTGAAGTGTTTTCTTGTACTTTTAAGCCACTCAGATACCCTACGGGCTCGGAAAGTGCAACGAAACCATGAAATTTTAGCTAGAAACTGTATTTTTGTCGATTTTTATTGAATTTGAACTATCAAACACACTTAAAGCATGCAGAATCGACTCAGAATAGGAAAAGGAGACGTTTAGGTCAATTTTATGCATTCTGGCGTTCGTAGATACAAGAAAACTGTTAAAATTCTTCAGAAACGTCACTTTTGAAGTGTTTTCTTGTACTTTTAAGCCACTCAGATACCCTACGGGCTCGGAAAGTGCAACGAAAACATCAAATTTTAGCTAGAAACTGTATTTTTGACGATTTTTATTGAATTTGAACTATATTTCAACGTTTTTTGATGGTTCTGAGCCACCAAACACACTTAAAGCATGCAGAATCGACTCAGAATAGGAAAAGGAGACGTTTAGGTCAAATTTATGCATTCTGCCGTTCGTAGATACAAGAAAACTGTTAAAATTCTTCAGAAACGTCACTTTTGAAGTGTTTTCTTGTACTTTTAAGCCACTCAGATACCCAACGGGCTCGGAAAGTGCAACGAAACCATCAAATTTTAGCTAGAAACTGTATTTTTGTCGATTTTTATTGAATTTGAACTATATTTCAACGTTTTTTGATGGTTCTGAGCCACCAAACACACTTAAAGCATGCAGAATCGACTCAGAATATAAAAAGGAGACATTTAGGTCAATTTTATGCATTCTGGCGTTCGTAGATACAAGAAAACTGTTAAAATTCTTCAGGAACGTCACTTTTGAAGTGTTTTCTTGTACTTTTAAGCCACTCAGATACCCGACGGGCTCGGAAAGTGCAACGAAACCATCAAATTTTAGCTAGAAATTGTATTTTTGTCGATTTTTATTGAATTTGAACTATATTTCAACGTTTTTTGATGGTTCTGAGCCACCAAACACACTTAAAGCATGTAGATTCGACTCAGAATAGGAAAAGGAGACGTTTAGGTCAATTTTATGCATTCTGGCGTTCGTAGATACAAGAAAACTGTTAAAATTCTTCAGAAACGTCACTTTTGAAGTGTTTTCTTGTACCTTTAAGCCACTCAGATACCTTACGGGCTCGGAAAGTGCAACGAAACCATCAAATTTCAGCTAGAAACTGTATTTTTGTCGATTTTTATTGAATTTGAACTATATTTCAACGTTTTTTGATGGTTCTGAGCCACCAAACACACTTAAAGCATGCAGAATCGACTCAGAATAGGAAAAGGAGACGTTTAGGTCAATTTTATGCATTCTGGCGTTCGTAGATACAAGAAAACTGTTAAAATTCTTCAGAAACGTCACTTTTGAAGTGTTTTCTTGTACTTTTAAGCCACTCAGATACCCTACGGGCTCGGAAAGTGCAACGAAACCATCAAATTTTAGCTAGAAACTGTATTTTTGTCGATTTTTATTGAATTTGAACTATATTTCAACGTTTTTTGATGGTTCTGAGCCACCAAACACACTTAAAGCATGCAGAATCGACTCAGAATAGGAAAAGGAGACGTTTAGGTCAATTTTATGCATTCTGGTGTTCGTAGAAACAAGAAAACTGTTAAAATTCTTCAGAAACGTCACTTTTGAAGTGTTTTCTTGTACTTTTAAGCCACTCAGATACCCTACGGGCTCGGAAAGTGCAACGAAACCATGAAATTTTAGCTAGAAACTGTATTTTTGTCGATTTTTATTGAATTTGAACTATCAAACACACTTAAAGCATGCAGAATCGACTCAGAATAGGAAAAGGAGACGTTTAGGTCAATTTTATGCATTCTGGCGTTCGTAGATACAAGAAAACTGTTAAAATTCTTCAGAAACGTCACTTTTGAAGTGTTTTCTTGTACTTTTAAGCCACTCAGATACCCTACGGGCTCGGAAAGTGCAACGAAACCATCAAATTTTAGCTAGAAACTGTATTTTTGTCGATTTTTATTGAATTTGAACTATATTTCAACGTTTTTTGATGGTTCTGAGCCACCAAACACACTTAAAGCATGCAGAATCGACTCAGAATAGGAAAAGGAGACGTTTAGGTCAATTTTATGCATTCTGGCGTTCGTAGATACAAGAAAACTGTTAAAATTCTTCAGAAACGTCACTTTTGAAGTGTTTTCTTGTACTTTTAAGCCACTCAGATACCCAACGGGCTCGGAAAGTGCAACGAAACCATCAAATTTTAGCTAGAAACTGTATTTTTGTCGATTTTTATTGAATTTGAACTATATTTCAACGTTTTTTGATGGTTCTGAGCCACCAAACACACTTAAAGCATGCAGAATCGACTCAGAATAGGAAAAGGAGACGTTTAGGTCAATTTTATGCATTCTGGCGTTCGTAGATACAAGAAAACTGTTAAAATTCTTCAGAAACGTCACTTTTGAAGTGTTTTCTTGTACTTTTAAGCCACTCAGATACCCTACGGGCTCGGAAAGTGCAACGAAACCATCAAATTTTAGCTAGAAACTGTATTTTTGTCGACTTTTATTGAATTTGAACTATATTTCAACGTTTTTTGATGGTTCTGAGCCACCAAACACACTTAAAGCATGCAGAATCGACTCAGAATAGGAAAAGGAGTCGTTTAGGTCAATTTTAAGCATTCTGGCGTTCGTAGATACAAGAAAACTGTTAAAATTCTTCAGAAACGTCACTTTTGAAGTGTTTTCTTGTACTTTTAAGCCACTCAGATACCCTACGGGCTCGGAAAGTGCAACGAAACCATCAAATTTTAGCTAGAAACTGTATTTTTGTCGATTTTTATTGAATTTGAACTATATTTCAACGTTTTTTGATGGTTCTGAGCCACCAAACACACTTAAAGCATGCAGAATCGACTCAGAATAGGAAAAGGAGACGTTTAGGTCAATTTTATGCATTCTGGCGTTCGTAGATACAAGAAAACTGTTAAAATTCTTCAGAAACGTCACTTTTGAAGTGTTTTCTTGTACTTTTAAGCCACTCAGATACCCTACGGGCTCGGAAAGTGTAACGAAACCATCAAATTTTAGCTAGAAACTGCATTTTTGTCGATTTTTATTGAATTTGAACTATATTTCAACGTTTTTTGATGGTTCTGAGCCACCAAACACACTTAAAGCATGCAGAATCGACTCAGAATAGGAAAAGGAGACGTTTAGGTCAATTTTATGCATTCTGGCGTTCGTAGATACAAGAAAACTGTTAAAATTCTTCAGAAACGTCACTTTTGAAGTGTTTTCTTGTACTTTTAAGCCACTCAGATACCCTACGGGCTCGGAAAGTGCAACGAAACCATCAAATTTTAGCTAGAAACTGTATTTTTGTCGATTTTTATTGAATTTGAACTATATTTCAACGTTTTTTGATGGTTCTGAGCCACCAAACACACTTAAAGCATGCAGAATCGACTCAGAATAGGAAAAGGAGACGTTTAGGTCAATTTTATGCATTCTGGCGTTCGTAGATACAAGAAAACTGTTAAAATTCTTCAGAAACGTCACTTTTGAAGTGTTTTCTTGTACTTTTAAGCCACTCAGATACCCTACGGGCTCGGAAAGTGCAACGAAACCATCAAATTTTAGCTAGAAACTGTATTTTTGTCGATTTTTATTGAATTTGAACTATATTTCAACGTTTTTTGATGGTTCTGAGCCACCAAACACACTTAAAGCATGCAGAATCGACTCAGAATAGGAAAAGGAGACGTTTAGGTCAATTTTATGCATTCTGGCGTTCGTAGATACAAGAAAACTGTTAAAATTCTTCAGAAACGTCACTTTTGAAGTGTTTTCTTGTACTTTTAAGCCACTCAGATACCCTACGGGCTCGGAAAGTGCAACGAAACCATCAAATTTTAGCTAGAAACTGTATTTTTGTCGATTTTTATTGAATTTGAACTATATTTCAACGTTTTTTGATGGTTCTGAGCCACCAAACACACTTAAAGCATGCAGAATCGACTCAGAATAGGAAAAGGAGACGTTTAGGTCAATTTTATGCATTCTGGCGTTCGTAGATACAAGAAAACTGTTAAAATTCTTCAGAAACGTCACTTTTGAAGTGTTTTCTTGTACTTTTAAGCCACTCAGATACCCTACGGGCTCGGAAAGTGCAACGAAACCATCAAATTTTAGCTAGAAACTGTATTTTTGTCGATTTTTATTGAATTTGAACTATATTTCAACGTTTTTTGATGGTTCTGAGCCACCAAACACACTTAAAGCATGCAGAATCGACTCAGAATAGGAAAAGGAGACGTTTAGGTCAATTTTAAGCATTCTGGCGTTCGTAGATACAAGAAAACTGTTAAAATTCTTCAGAAACGTCACTTTTGAAGTGTTTTCTTGTACTTTTAAGCCACTCAGATACCCTACGGGCTCGGAAAGTGCAACGAAACCATCAAATTTTAGCTAGAAACTGTATTTTTGTCGATTTTTATTGAATTTGAACTATATTTCAACGTTTTTTGATGGTTCTGAGCCACCAAACACACTTAAAGCATGCAGAATCGACTCAGAATAGGAAAAGGAGACGTTTAGGTCAATTTTATGCATTCTGGCGTTCGTAGATACAAGAAAACTGTTAAAATTCTTCAGAAACGTCACTTTTGAAGTGTTTTCTTGTACTTTTAAGCCACTCAGATACCCTACGGGCTCGGAAAGTGTAACGAAACCATCAAATTTTAGCTAGAAACTGCATTTTTGTCGATTTTTATTGAATTTGAACTATATTTCAACGTTTTTTGATGGTTCTGAGCCACCAAACACACTTAAAGCATGCAGAATCGACTCAGAATAGGAAAAGGAGACGTTTAGGTCAATTTTATGCATTCTGGCGTTCGTAGATACAAGAAAACTGTTAAAATTCTTCAGAAACGTCACTTTTGAAGTGTTTTCTTGTACTTTTAAGCCACTCAGATACCCTACGGGCTCGGAAAGTGCAACGAAACCATCAAATTTTAGCTAGAAACTGTATTTTTGTCGATTTTTATTGAATTTGAACTATATTTCAACGTTTTTTGATGGTTCTGAGCCACCAAACACACTTAAAGCATGCAGAATCGACTCAGAATAGGAAAAGGAGACGTTTAGGTCAATTTTATGCATTCTGGCGTTCGTAGATACAAGAAAACTGTTAAAATTCTTCAGGAACGTCACTTTTGAAGTGTTTTCTTGTACTTTTAAGCCACTCAGATACCCTACGGGCTCGGAAAGTGCAACGAAACCATCAAATTTTAGCTAGAAACTGTACTTTTGTCGATTTTTATTGAATTTGAACTATATTTCAACGTTTTTTGATGGTTCTGAGCCACCAAACACACTTAAAGCATGCAGAATCGACTCAGAATAGGAAAAGGAGACGTTTAGGTCAATTTTATGCATTCTGGCGTTCGTAGATACAAGAAAACTGTTAAAATTCTTCAGAAACGTCACTTTTGAAGTGTTTTCTTGTACTTTTAAGCCACTCAGATACCCAACGGGCTCGGAAAGTGCAACGAAACCATCAAATTTTAGCTAGAAACTGTATTTTTGTCGATTTTATTGAATTTGAACTATATTTCAACGTTTTTTGATGGTTCTGAGCCACCAAACACACTTAAAGCATGCAGAATCGACTCAGAATAGGAAAAGGAGACGTTTAGGTCAATTTTATGCATTCTGGCGTTCGTAGATACAAGAAAACTGTTAAAATTCTTCAGAAACGTCACTTTTGAAGTGTTTTCTTGTACTTTTAAGCCACTCAGATACCCTACGGGCTCGGAAAGTGCAACGAAACCATGAAATTTTAGCTAGAAACTGTATTTTTGTCGATTTTTATTGAATTTGAACTATATTTCAACGTTTTTTGATGGTTCTGAGCCACCAAACACACTTAAAGCATGCAGAATCGACTCAGAATAGGAAAAGGAGACGTTTAGGTCAATTTTATGCATTCTGGCGTTCGTAGATACAAGAAAACTGTTAAAATTCTTCAGAAACGTCACTTTTGAAGTGTTTTCTTGTACTTTTAAGCCACTCAGATACCCTACGGGCTCGGAAAGTGCAACGAAAACATCAAATTTTAGCTAGAAACTGTATTTTTGTCGATTTTTATTGAATTTGAACTATATTTCAACGTTTTTTGAAGGTTCTGAGCCACCAAACACACTTAAAGCATGCAGAATCGACTCAGAATAGGAAAAGGAGACGTTTAGGTCAATTTTATGCATTCTGCCGTTCGTAGATACAAGAAAACTGTTAAAATTCTTCAGAAACGTCACTTTTGAAGTGTTTTCTTGTACTTTTAAGCCACTCAGATACCCTACGGGCTCGGAAAGTGCAACGAAACCATCAAATTTTAGCTAGAAACTGTATTTTTGTCGATTTTTATTGAATTTGAACTATATTTCAACGTTTTTTTGATGGTTCTGAGCCACCAAACACACTTAAAGCATGCAGAATCGACTCAGAATATAAAAAGGAGACGTTTAGGTCAATTTTATGCATTCTGGCGTTCGTAGATACAAGAAAACTGTTAAAATTCTTCAGGAACGTCACTTTTGAAGTGTTTTCTTGTACTTTTAAGCCACTCAGATACCCTACGGGCTCGGAAAGTGCAACGAAACCATCAAATTTTAGCTAGAAATTGTATTTTTGTCGATTTTTATTGAATTTGAACTATATTTCAACGTTTTTTGATGGTTCTGAGCCACCAAACACACTTAAAGCATGCAGATTCGACTCAGAATAGGAAAAGGAGACGTTTAGGTCAATTTTATGCATTCTGGCGTTCGTAGATACAAGAAAACTGTTAAAATTCTTCAGAAACGTCACTTTTGAAGTGTTTTCTTGTACTTTTAAGCCACTCAGATACCCTACGGGCTCGGAAAGTGCAACGAAACCATGAAATTTTAGCTAGAAACTGTATTTTTGTCGATTTTTATTGAATTTGAACTATATTTCAACGTTTTTTGATGGTTCTGAGCCACCAAACACACTTAAAGCATGCAGAATCGACTCAGAATAGGAAAAGGAGACGTTTAGGTCAATTTTATGCATTCTGGCGTTCGTAGATACAAGAAAACTGTTAAAATTCTTCAGAAACGTCACTTTTGAAGTGTTTTCTTGTACTTTTAAGCCACTCAGATACCCTACGGGCTCGGAAAGTGCAACGAAAACATCAAATTTTAGCTAGAAACTGTATTTTTGTCGATTTTTATTGAATTTGAACTATATTTCAACGTTTTTTGATGGTTCTGAGCCACCAAACACACTTAAAGCATGCAGAATCGACTCAGAATAGGAAAAGGAGACGTTTAGGTCAATTTTATGCATTCTGCCGTTCGTAGATACAAGAAAACTGTTAAAATTCTTCAGAAACGTCACTTTTGAAGTGTTTTCTTGTACTTTTAAGCCACTCAGATACCCTACGGGCTCGGAAAGTGCAACGAAACCATCAAATTTTAGCTAGAAACTGTATTTTTGTCGATTTTTATTGAATTTGAACTATATTTCAACGTTTTTTTGATGGTTCTGAGCCACCAAACACACTTAAAGCATGCAGAATCGACTCAGAATATAAAAAGGAGACGTTTAGGTCAATTTTATGCATTCTGGCGTTCGTAGATACAAGAAAACTGTTAAAATTCTTCAGGAACGTCACTTTTGAAGTGTTTTCTTGTACTTTTAAGCCACTCAGATACCCTACGGGCTCGGAAAGTGCAACGAAACCATCAAATTTTAGCTAGAAATTGTATTTTTGTCGATTTTTATTGAATTTGAACTATATTTCAACGTTTTTTGATGGTTCTGAGCCACCAAACACACTTAAAGCATGCAGATTCGACTCAGAATAGGAAAAGGAGACGTTTAGGTCAATTTTATGCATTCTGGCGTTCGTAGATACAAGAAAACTGTTAAAATTCTTCAGAAACGTCACTTTTGAAGTGTTTTCTTGTACCTTTAAGCCACTCACATACCCTAAGGGCTCGGAAAGTGCAACGAAACCATCAAATTTCAGCTAGAAACTGTATTTTTGTCGATTTTTATTGAATTTGAACTATATTTCAACGTTTTTTGATGGTTCTGAGCCACCAAACACACTTAAAGCATGCAGAATCGACTCAGAATAGGAAAAGGAGACGTTTAGGTCAATTTTATGCATTCTGGCGTTCGTAGATACAAGAAAACTGTTAAAATTCTTCAGAAACGTCACTTTTGAAGTGTTTTCTTGTACTTTTAAGCCACTCAGATACCCTACGGGCTCGGAAAGTGCAACGAAAACATCAAATTTTAGCTAGAAACTGTATTTTTGTCGATTTTTATTGAATTTGAACTATATTTCAACGTTTTTTGATGGTTCTGAGCCACCAAACACACTTAAAGCATGCAGAATCGACTCAGAATAGGAAAAGGAGACGTTTAGGTCAATTTTATGCATTCTGGCGTTCGTAGATACAAGAAAACTGTTAAAATTCTTCAGAAACGTCACTTTTGAAGTGTTTTCTTGTACTTTTAAGCCACTCAGATACCCTACGGGCTCGGAAAGTGCAACGAAACCATGAAATTTTAGCTAGAAACTGTATTTTTGTCGATTTTTATTGAATTTGAACTATCAAACACACTTAAAGCATGCAGAATCGACTCAGAATAGGAAAAGGAGACGTTTAGGTCAATTTTATGCATTCTGGCGTTCGTAGATACAAGAAAACTGTTAAAATTCTTCAGAAACGTCACTTTTGAAGTGTTTTCTTGTACTTTTAAGCCACTCAGATACCCTACGGGCTCGGAAAGTGCAACGAAAACATCAAATTTTAGCTAGAAACTGTATTTTTGTCGATTTTTATTGAATTTGAACTATATTTCAACGTTTTTTGATGGTTCTGAGCCACCAAACACACTTAAAGCATGCAGAATCGACTCAGAATAGGAAAAGGAGACGTTTAGGTCAATTTTATGCATTCTGCCATTCGTAGATACAAGAAAACTGTTAAAATTCTTCAGAAACGTCACTTTTGAAGTGTTTTCTTGTACTTTTAAGCCACTCAGATACCCTACGGGCTCGGAAAGTGCAACGAAACCATCAAATTTTAGCTAGAAACTGTATTTTTGTCGATTTTTATTGAATTTGAACTATATTTCAACGTTTTTTGATGGTTCTGAGCCACCAAACACACTTAAAGCATGCAGAATCGACTCAGAATATAAAAAGGAGACGTTTAGGTCAATTTTATGCATTCTGGCGTTCGTAGATACAAGAAAACTGTTAAAATTCTTCAGGAACGTCACTTTTGAAGTGTTTTCTTGTACTTTTAAGCCACTCAGATACCCTACGGGCTCGGAAAGTGCAACGAAACCATCAAATTTTAGCTAGAAATTGTATTTTTGTCGATTTTTATTGAATTTGAACTATATTTCAACGTTT
Source organism: Zophobas morio (assembly GCF_036711695.1). Lineage (NCBI taxonomy): Eukaryota > Metazoa > Arthropoda > Insecta > Coleoptera > Tenebrionidae > Zophobas > Zophobas morio. Next base: position 12,287 of record NW_026973130.1, on the reverse strand, counting down.
TTTGATGGTTCTGAGCCACCAAACACACTTAAAGCATGCAGATTCGACTCAGAATAGGAAAAGGAGACGTTTAGGTCAATTTTATGCATTCTGGCGTTCGTAGATACAAGAAAACTGTTAAAATTCTTCAGAAACGTCACTTTTGAAGTGTTTTCTTGTACCTTTAAGCCACTCAGATACCCTACGGGCTCGGAAAGTGCAACGAAACCATCAAATTTCAGCTAGAAACTGTATTTTTGTCGATTTTTATTGAATTTGAACTATATTTCAACGTTTTTTGATGGTTCTGAGCCACCAAACACACTTAAAGCATGCAGAATCGACTCAGAATAGGAAAAGGAGACGTTTAGGTCAATTTTATGCATTCTGGCGTTCGTAGATACAAGAAAACTGTTAAAATTCTTCAGAAACGTCACCTTTGAAGTGTTTTCTTGTACTTTTAAGCCACTCAGATACCCTACGGGCTCGGAAAGTGCAACGAAACCATCAAATTTTAGCTAGAAACTGTATTTTTGTCGATTTTTATTGAATTTGAACTATATTTCAACGTTTTTTGATGGTTCTGAGCCACCAAACACACTTAAAGCATGCAGAATCGACTCAGAATAGGAAAAGGAGACGTTTAGGTCAATTTTATGCATTCTGGCGTTCGTAGATACAAGAAAACTGTTAAAATTCTTCAGAAACGTCACTTTTGAAGTGTTTTCTTGTACTTTTAAGCCACTCAGATACCCTACGGGCTCGGAAAGTGCAACGAAACCATGAAATTTTAGCTAGAAACTGTATTTTTGTCGATTTTTATTGAATTTGAACTATCAAACACACTTAAAGCATGCAGAATCGACTCAGAATAGGAAAAGGAGACGTTTAGGTCAATTTTATGCATTCTGGCGTTCGTAGATACAAGAAAACTGTTAAAATTCTTCAGAAACGTCACTTTTGAAGTGTTTTCTTGTACTTTTAAGCCACTCAGATACCCAACGGGCTCGGAAAGTGCAACGAAACCATCAAATTTTAGCTAGAAACTGTATTTTTGTCGATTTTTATTGAATTTGAACTATATTTCAACGTTTTTTGATGGTTCTGAGCCACCAAACACACTTAAAGCATGCAGAATCGAATCAGATTAGGAAAAGGAGACGTTTAGGTCAATTTTATGCATTCTGGCGTTCGTAGATACAAGAAAACTGTTAAAATTCTTCAGAAACGTCACTTTTGAAGTGTTTTCTTGTACTTTTAAGCCACTCAGATACCCTACGGGCTCGGAAAGTGCAACGAAACCATCAAATTTTAGCTAGAAACTGTATTTTTGTCGATTTTTATTGAATTTGAACTATATTTCAACGTTTTTTGATGGTTCTGAGCCACCAAACACACTTAAAGCATGCAGAATCGACTCAGAATAGGAAAAGAAGACGTTTAGGTCAATTTTATGCATTCTGGCGTTCGTAGATACAAGAAAACTGATAAAATTCTTCAGAAACGTCACTTTTGAAGTGTTTTCTTGTACTTTTAAGCCACTCAGATACCCTACGGGCTCGGAAAGTGCAACGAAACCATCAAATTTTAGCTAGAAACTGTATTTTTGTCGATTTTTATTGAATTTGAACTATATTTCAACGTTTTTTGATGGTTCTGAGCCACCAAACACACTTAAAGCATGCAGAATCGACTCAGAATAGGAAAAGGAGACGTTTAGGTCAATTTTATGCATTCTGGCGTTCGTAGATACAAGAAAACTGTTAAAATTCTTCAGAAACGTCACTTTTGAAGTGTTTTCTTGTACTTTTAAGCCACTCAGATACCCTACGGGCTCGGAAAGTGCAACGAAACCATCAAATTTTAGCTAGAAACTGTATTTTTGTCGATTTTTATTGAATTTGAACTATATTTCAACGTTTTTTGATGGTTCTGAGCCACCAAACACACTTAAAGCATGCAGAATCGACTCAGAATAGGAAAAGGAGACGTTTAGGTCAATTTTATGCATTCTGGCGTTCGTAGATACAAGAAAACTGTTAAAATTCTTCAGAAACGTCACTTTTGAAGTGTTTTCTTGTACTTTTAAGCCACTCAGATACCCTACGGGCTCGGAAAGTGCAACGAAACCATCAAATTTTAGCTAGAAACTGTATTTTTGTCGATTTTTATTGAATTTGAACTATATTTCAACTTTTTTTGATGGTTCTGAGCCACCAAACACACTTAAAGCATGCAGAATCGACTCAGAATAGGAAAAGGAGACGTTTAGGTCAATTTTATGCATTCTGGCGTTCGTAGATACAAGAAAACTGTTAAAATTCTTCAGAAACGTCACTTTTGAAGTGTTTTCTTGTACTTTTAAGCCACTCAGATACCCTACGGGCTCGGAAAGTGCAACGAAAACCATCAAATTTTAGCTAGAAACTGTATTTTTGTCGATTTTTATTGAATTTGAACTATATTTCAACGTTTTTTGATGGTTCTGAGCCACCAAACACACTTAAAGCATGCAGAATCGACTCAGAATAGGAAAAGGAGATGTTTAGGTCAATTTTATGCATTCTGGCGTTCGTAGATACAAGAAAACTGTTAAAATTCTTCAGAAACGTCACTTTTTGTTGTATATTAACTTTTATAGGAAATCTCTATTTGTTTAGAGTTGTTTATTCTACGATTCTTTATACATTCAAGCGTACAAGTCTTAAACCTAACCTCATTATTCTACTTATTGCTAAAGCTGGCTTTACCTCTTTTTTCTCGTAAAGCCGCGCTTACACTACACTACATATCTCCCCCCTTAGTCAACCTACATGTTTCCTAATTAATACCTTATCCATTCATTTGCCTGCCATCGTGATGGGGGTTTTTTCGTTCGGATAGGTCGGTTACTCTTTTGATTAGATTCCGCGTTCACGTGCTGACCAGATGTTTCAGGGATTGACTCGTTTGGGATATAAGGATCTGGTTGTGTTGGGTTATGGCGTGTCTCGACGTTAGTAGAGCTCGTGGTCTCCTTTACTGTTTCCTTGTCTGATATAATTGCTGGAACCTTTGACGTTGTTAATGCCTTTCTTATAATTTTTTCTGTTCCTTTATCGTCAGATTCTGTGTCTGTCGGTATGATTGTTTTCATTTGATCCACATGTCGTTTTGTTACCCTCCCGTTTCCGATGATTTTGCACAAAAACATTTTTTGGCCAATTGTCTGAGTAACTTTGGCTTCCATCCACGCCTTTTTGTTGGTATCTTTATAATCTCTGATTGCCACTACTTCGCCTATTTGAAATTTCGTTGTTCTTGGTGTTTTCCGCGTGTCGTAACTTATTCTCTCTTCCTGCGGTTTAATCAAATTGAATAAAGTTCTGATGTTTCTATTCAGCATCCGGAAAGCAGGAGTTTCATTCGTTGTGGCGTGTTTTGCGTTCCTGTAATGAATTAGATATCGGCTTACGAGAATGTCGGTGCGGGTGTTCTTATTTCGTTTGTCAAAAAGAGCGGTTTTCAGCCCTCTTTTAAACGATTTCACTGCGTTCTCTGCTGCACCATTTGATGCCGGATGATACGGTGCTATGGTTACATGGTGTACTCCATTATTTCGTAAAAATTGTTCGCAATCTCGTGAAACTAGTTGCGTTCCGTTGTCTGAGACTATTAACTCCGGAATTCCCCATCTGCAGAATGTCTCTCTTAGTTTGCGTATTGTTGTATCCGCAGTTATGTTTGGAACTTCGTATATTTCTGGCCATTTGCTGAATGCGTCCAGCATTAGAAAATAATATTTACCGTTTATCGGGCCTAAATAGTCGATGTGCACACGTTGCCAGGGTCTTGTAGCTTTGTTCCATGGCGTTGGAATCGCCTTTTGGGGATCATCAGACGTCATGATGCACGCCCTACATGACTTCGCTACCTTTTCTATGTCTTCGTCTAATTTTGGCCACCAGAAATACGATCTTGCGATTGCTTTCATTTTTACAATGCCTAAATGTGCCCCATGGAGCTCGTCGAGGAGTCTTTTTCGTAACTTACTTGGTATTATCACCCGATAACCCCATAATAAGCATCCTTGTTCGCATGTGATTTCTGTTTTTCTACATGTGAAATGTTTCATATTTTCCTCTTTTACGTTCGTCGGCCATCCGTTTGTGACATATTCTAGGACCTTAGCCAGGACGGGGTCCCTTCTAGTTTCTATACCAATTCTTTTTGAATCTATTGGAATCCCTTCTGTCACAATCAGGTTCAACTGGTTGCTTGACTCTTCCTGATTTTCTTCTTCTTCAGTTGTCTGTAGCGGATGCCTTGACAACATGTCCGCGACATGATTTTCTTGCCCTTTTATGTATTTAATGTCATAGCTGAAACCTGCCAAATGTAGCATCCATCTTTGCATTCTACTTGAGTAGGACTGAGAAATTCTCTTGTTCATTGCGAAGACTGATACTAATGGTTTGTGGTCAGTTTCTATGACAAACTTGTTTCCCATCAGATAATATGCTAATTTTTTAGTAGCCCAATAAATCGCCAAAGCTTCTTTGTCGATTACGGCGTAGTTGCTTTCTGCTTTGCTTAGCGTTCTTGAGATGAAAACAATCGGTTTTTTTCGACCAGTATCTATTTGGTGTGATAATACGGCCGCAATACCGTCCTTTGATGCGTCGGTTGTGAGTACTATTGGTAGAGTGGGGTCGAAATGCGTTAACACTTCGTCTGACGCGATTATCGCTTTTATTTCCCTAAAAGCTAGACTACATTCCGCGGACCAGCGAAATTGTACGTTCTTTTTTAGCAGATTATAAATAGGTTTCATTAATATCGCTAATTTTGGTACGAACTTGCTATAATAGTTGACCATTCCTGCAAAACTTTGAACCTGTGTCATTGTTTGCGGTGTTGGGGCGTCAAGTATCGCCTTGACTTTTTCACTGTCTTTTCTTAGACCTTCCTTGGTAACTCTTAGACCTAAAAATGTTGATTCTTCCTCAAAAAATGTACATTTCGACAATTTAACTTTTAATCCCGCATCTTTTAGTCGTTGAAACACCTTGCGTAAAGTATCTATGTGTTCCACCCTTGAGTTTCCCGTGATGATAATATCATCCATAAAGTTTGCTGCTCTATCTATTCCTTGAAGGACTTGTTCTAAGGTTCTTTGGAAAATCGCACTGGCGGGCGTTATTCCAAATGGGATCCGTTTCACCCGGTATAAACCTTTGTGTGTGTTCCAAGTGAGTATTTTTGACGTTTCCTCGTCTACCACCAACTGGTTATACGCGTTGCTGAGATCAATTCTAGAAAATGACTCGCCTCCGTTTAACTTTGAAAACATTTCTTCGAGTGTTGGTAAAGGGTATTTGACCTCTTCGAGCCATTTATTTGCTGTGATTCGGTAATCGCCACACAATCTAAGGGTTCCATCCTTTTTCATCACTGGTACCAATGGCGTGGCCCATTCACTGGATTCAATCGGCTCAATAACACCTTCTTTTTCCAAACGATTCAATTCTGTTTCGACTTTTTCTTTGTATGCAAGAGGAACGGTGCGGGGTTTAAGGAAAACAGGTCGGAATTGGTCTTTCAATTTTAACGTGAATGTGTGTTGTTTGAAACAACCTAATCCGTCTGAAAAAACCTCCTGGAATTCGTTAACAATATTAGTTTCGCTAACCGATAAGACTTCATTTTTTTCGTCAAATTCTGAAACTAATTCGAATTTAAATTTGTTTAAAAAATCTCTCCCTAGCATACTTTGTTTACCGTCTCTTTTGTCGATAACGAAAAAAACGAAATTTTCACATTTTACATTTTTGTACTGTATACATGCGTTGAAAGTACCCAAAACTTTTATTGGCTGCCCTGAATATGTTTTTAACTGCCTATTATTATATTTTAACTTAGCGCTTGGCCAATAAGATTTAAAATCTTTTTCTGAAATTATTGATGTACATGCGCCACTATCTACTAACATTTGTATTTCCTTATCACTAATATTGACGTTACAATAAACTGGGCTGTTATTAACAAAACTAATGCTATTTACGCCTGTTTCTACCAAATTTTGTTTATTTTTATTGAAACATGCCTTTGTTAAATGTCCCACCTTTTTACAAATGTTGCATGTGTAATTTCTGTATTTACACACCTGTTGGCCAGTATGGGTTCCTGCACATCGCCTGCAGTTCCACTTCCCTCTCTGGAATGGCTGGAATGTGTTCTTAGATGTTCTTGCCTCATTATTGTTTGTTTGAGATTTCCCTTCCTGTTGTGTATCCTTTTTGGTCTGTGGCACCCTTCTTATTGTGTTGACGGAGTCACTCTGGCTTTGTAGAGCTGCTTCTCTTGCTTGTGCAATTTCCACTAGTTTCTGTAATGTTGTGGTCGGGGACTCTTCACACAATCTGTCTCGGATGACACTCCTTTTCATAGCACAGATGAATTTGTCCTTTAGCACAAACGTGAGCTCGTTTCCAAACTCGCAGTTTCCCGCTAGGTTGTGTATTCTAGCGTACCATTCTTTTACCGTTTCATTGTCTTGTTGTTGTGCTTCGTAGAACTCAATTCTTTCCCTGAAAATACATGTACTGGGTGAAAATTGTTTCTTTAGTAGAGTACACAATTCTTCATAGGTTTTATCCTTTGGTAACGCCGGTGTGCAGAGATCTCGTAGAGTTTTGTAGGTTTCTTTTCCTATCAGGCTCAATAAAGCTGGCACTCTTTTCTTTGACTCTGTTTGACCCTCTGTTGCTGGGGTGTCTACTATTCCATTTACGTTAAAAAATTCCTCCAGCTGCTCTTGGTACAATGTCCAATTGTCCACTTTTGGATCAAAACTATCGATAGAACCGATCAGCGTCATCTTCTTGTTGCGTCACCACGTGTAACACAATGATTGTTTTTGGATTTACCCGTCTTCTGCCGCGTTTTTTCTATTTTCTCCGATTTTCCTCGTCGCCAATGTTGTATATTAACTTTTATAGGAAATCTCTATTTGTTTAGAGTTGTTTATTCTACGATTCTTTATACATTCAAGCGTACAAGTCTTAAACCTAACCTCATTATTCTACTTATTGCTAAAGCTGGCTTTACCTCTTTTTTCTCGTAAAGCCGCGCTTACACTACACTACACTTTTGAAGTGTTTTCTTGTACTTTTAAGCCACTCAGATACCCTACGGGCTCGGAAAGTGCAACGAAACCATCAAATTTTAGCTAGAAACTGTATTTTTGTCGATTTTTATTGAATTTGAACTATATTTCAACGTTTTTTGATGGTTCTGAGCCACCAAACACACTTAAAGCATGCAGAATCGACTCAGAATAGGAAAAGGAGACGTTTAGGTCAATTTTATGCATTCTGGCGTTCGTAGATACAAGAAAACTGTTAAAATTCTTCAGAAACGTCACTTTTGAAGTGTTTTCTTGTACTTTTAAGCCACTCAGATACCCTACGGGCTCGGAAAGTGCAACGAAACCATCAAATTTTAGCTAGAAACTGTATTTTTGTCGATTTTTATTGAATTTGAACTATATTTCAACGTTTTTTGATGGTTCTGAGCCACCAAACACACTTAAAGCATGCAGAATCGACTCAGAATAGGAAAAGGAGACGTTTAGGTCAATTTTATGCATTCTGCCGTTCGTAGATACAAGAAAACTGTTAAAATTCTTCAGAAACGTCACTTTTGAAGTGTTTTCTTGTACTTTTAAGCCACTCAGATACCCTACGGGCTCGGAAAGTGCAACGAAACCATCAAATTTTAGCTAGAAACTGTATTTTTGTCGATTTTTATTGAATTTGAACTATATTTCAACGTTTTTTGATGGTTCTGAGCCACCAAACACACTTAAAGCATGCAGAATCGACTCAGAATAGGAAAAGGAGACGTTTAGGTCAATTTTATGCATTCTGGCGTTCGTAGATACAAGAAAACTGTTAAAATTCTTCAGAAACGTCACTTTTGAAGTGTTTTCTTGTACTTTTAAGCCACTCAGATACCCTACGGGCTCGGAAAGTGCAACGAAACCATCAAATTTTAGCTAGAAACTGTATTTTTGTCGCTTTTTATTGAATTTGAACTATATTTCAACGTTTTTTGATGGTTCTGAGCCACCAAACACACTTAAAGCATGCAGAATCGACTCAGAATAGGAACAGGAGACGTTTAGGTCAATTTTATGCATTCTGGCGTTCGTACATACAAGAAAACTGTTAAAATTCTTCAGAAACGTCACTTTTGAAGTGTTTTCTTGTACTTTTAAGCCACTCAGATACCCTACGGGCTCGGAAAGTGCAACGAAACCATCAAATTTTAGCTAGAAACTGTATTTTTGTCGATTTTTATTGAATTTGAACTATATTTCAACGTTTTTTGATGGTTCTGAGCCACCAAACACACTTAAAGCATGCAGAATCGACTCAGAATAGGAAAAGGAGACGTTTAGGTCAATTTTATGCATTCTGGCGTTCGTAGATACAAGAAAACTGTTAAAATTCTTCAGAAACGTCACTTTTGAAGTGTTTTCTTGTACTTTTAAGCCACTCAGATACCCTACGGGCTCGGAAAGTGCAACGAAACCATCAAATTTTAGCTAGAAACTGTATTTTTGTCGATTTTTATTGAATTTGAACTATATTTCAACGTTTTTTGATGGTTCTGAGCCACCAAACACACTTAAAGCATGCAGAATCGACTCAGAATAGGAAAAGGAGACGTTTAGGTCAATTTTATGCATTCTGGTGTTCGTAGATACAAGAAAACTGTTAAAATTCTTCAGAAACGTCACTTTTGAAGTGTTTTCTTGTACTTTTAAGCCACTCAGATACCCTACGGGCTCGGAAAGTGCAACGAAACCATCAAATTTTAGCTAGAAACTGTATTTTTGTCGATTTTTATTGAATTTGAACTATATTTCAACGTTTTTTGATGGTTCTGAGCCACCAAACACACTTAAAGCATGCAGAATCGACTCAGAATAGGAAAAGGAGACGTTTAGGTCAATTTTATGCATTCTGGCGTTCGTAGATACAAGAAAACTGTTAAAATTCTTCAGAAACGTCACTTTTGAAGTGTTTTCTTGTACTTTTAAGCCACTCAGATACCCTACGGGCTCGGAAAGTGCAACGAAACCATCAAATTTTAGCTAGAAACTGTATTTTTGTCGATTTTTATTGAATTTGAACTATATTTCAACGTTTTTTGATGGTTCTGAGCCACCAAACACACTTAAAGCATGCAGAATCGACTCAGAATAGGAAAAGGAGACGTTTAGGTCAATTTTATGCATTCTGGCGTTCGTAGATACAAGAAAACTGTTAAAATTCTTCAGAAACGTCACTTTTGAAGTGTTTTCTTGTACTTTTAAGCCACTCAGATATCCTACGGGCTCGGAAAGTGCAACGAAACCATCAAATTTTAGCTAGAAACTGTATTTTTGTCGATTTTTATTGAATTTGAACTATATTTCAACGTTTTTTGATGGTTCTGAGCCACCAAACACACTTAAAGCATGCAGAATCGACTCAGAATAGGAAAAGGAGACGTTTAGGTCAATTTTATGCATTCTGGCGTTCGTAGATACAAGAAAACTGTTAAAATTCTTCAGAAACGTCACTTTTGAAGTGTTTTTTTGTACTTTTAAGCCACTCAGATACCCTACGGGCTCGGAAAGTGCAACGAAACCATCAAATTTTAGCTAGAAACTGTATTTTTGTCGATTTTTATTGAATTTGAACTATATTTCAACGTTTTTTGATGGTTCTGAGCCACCAAACACACTTAAAGCATGCAGAATCGACTCAGAATAGGAAAAGGAGACGTTTAGGTCAATTTTATGCATTCTGGCGTTCGTAGATACAAGAAAACTGTTAAAATTCTTCAGAAACGTCACTTTTGAAGTGTTTTCTTGTACTTTTAAGCCACTCAGATACCCTACGGGCTCGGAAAGTGCAACGAAACCATCAAATTTTAGCTAGAAACTGTATTTTTGTCGATTTTTATTGAATTTGAACTATATTTCAACGTTTTTTGATGGTTCTGAGCCACCAAACACACTTAAAGCATGCAGAATCGACTCAGAATAGGAAAAGGAGACGTTTAGGTCAATTTTATGCATTCTGGCGTTCGTAGATACAAGAAAACTGTTAAAATTCTTCAGAAACGTCACTTTTGAAGTGTTTTCTTGTACTTTTAAGCCACTCAGATACCCTACGGGCTCGGAAAGTGCAACGAAACCATCAAATTTTAGCTAGAAACTGTATTTTTGTCGATTTTTATTGAATTTGAACTATATTTCAACGTTTTTTGATGGTTCTGAGCCACCAAACACACTTAAAGCATGCAGAATCGACTCAGAATAGGAAAAGGAGACGTTTAGGTCAATTTTATGCATTCTGGCGTTCGTAGATACAAGAAAACTGTTAAAATTCTTCAGAAACGTCACTTTTGAAGTGTTTTCTTGTACTTTTAAGCCACTCAGATACCCTACGGGCTCGGAAAGTGCAACGAAACCATCAAATTTTAGCTAGAAACTGTATTTTTGTCGATTTTTATTGAATTTGAACTATATTTCAACGTTTTTTGATGGTTCTGAGCCACCAAACACACTTAAAGCATGCAGAATCGACTCAGAATAGGAAAAGGAGACGTTTAGGTCAATTTTATGCATTCTGGCGTTCGTAGATACAAGAAAACTGTTAAAATTCTTCAGAAACGTCACTTTTGAAGTGTTTTCTTGTACTTTTAAGCCACTCAGATACCCTACGGGCTCGGAAAGTGCAACGAAACCATCAAATTTTAGCTAGAAACTGTATTTTTGTCGATTTTTATTGAATTTGAACTATATTTCAACGTTTTTTGATGGTTCTGAGCCACCAAACACACTTAAAGCATGCAGAATCGACTCAGAATAGGAAAAGGAGACGTTTAGGTCAATTTTATGCATTCTGGCGTTCGTAGATACAAGAAAACTGTTAAAATTCTTCAGAAACGTCACTTTTGAAGTGTTTTCTTGTACTTTTAAGCCACTCAGATACCCTACGGGCTCGGAAAGTGCAACGAAACCATCAAATTTTAGCTAGAAACTGTATTTTTGTCGATTTTTATTGAATTTGAACTATATTTCAACGTTTTTTGATGGTTCTGAGCCACCAAACACACTTAAAGCATGCAGAATCGACTCAGAATAGGAAAAGGAGACGTTTAGGTCAATTTTATGCATTCTGGCGTTCGTAGATACAAGAAAACTGTTAAAATTCTTCAGAAACGTCACTTTTGAAGTGTTTTCTTGTACTTTTAAGCCACTCAGATACCCTACGGGCTCGGAAAGTGCAACGAAACCATCAAATTTTAGCTAGAAACTGTATTTTTGTCGATTTTTATTGAATTTGAACTATATTTCAACGTTTTTTGATGGTTCTGAGCCACCAAACACACTTAAAGCATGCAGAATCGACTCAGAATAGGAAAAGGAGACGTTTAGGTCAATTTTATGCATTCTGGCGTTCGTAGATACAAGAAAACTGTTAAAATTCTTCAGAAACGTCACTTTTGAAGTGTTTTCTTGTACTTTTAAGCCACTCAGATACCCTACGGGCTCGGAAAGTGCAACGAAACCATCAAATTTTAGCTAGAAACTGTATTTTTGTCGATTTTTATTGAATTTGAACTATATTTCAACGTTTTTTGATGGTTCTGAGCCACCAAACACACTTAAAGCATGCAGAATCGACTCAGAATAGGAAAAGGAGACGTTTAGGTCAATTTTATGCATTCTGGCGTTCGTAGATACAAGAAAACTGTTAAAATTCTTCAGAAACGTCACTTTTGAAGTGTTTTCTTGTACTTTTAAGCCACTCAGATACCCTACGGGCTCGGAAAGTGCAACGAAACCATCAAATTTTAGCTAGAAACTGTATTTTTGTCGATTTTTATTGAATTTGAACTATATTTCAACGTTTTTTGATGGTTCTGAGCCACCAAACACACTTAAAGCATGCAGAATCGACTCAGAATAGGAAAAGGAGACGTTTAGGTCAATTTTATGCATTCTGGCGTTCGTAGATACAAGAAAACTGTTAAAATTCTTCAGAAACGTCACTTTTGAAGTGTTTTCTTGTACTTTTAAGCCACTCAGATACCCTACGGGCTCGGAAAGTGCAACGAAACCATCAAATTTTAGCTAGAAACTGTATTTTTGTCGATTTTTATTGAATTTGAACTATATTTCAACGTTTTTTGATGGTTCTGAGCCACCAAACACACTTAAAGCATGCAGAATCGACTCAGAATAGGAAAAGGAGACGTTTAGG
>NW_026973129.1:0-27200 GCF_036711695.1 Zophobas morio | reverse complement strand
TAGATACAAGAAAACTGTTAAAATTCTTCAGAAACGTCACTTTTGAAGTGTTTTCTTGTACTTTTAAGCCAATCAGATACCCTACGGGCTCGGAAAGTGCAACGAAACCATCAAATTTTAGCTAGAAACTGTATTTTTGTCGATTTTTATTGAATTTGAACTATATTTCAACGTTTTTTGATGGTTCTGAGCCACCAAACACACTTAAAGCATGCAGAATCGACTCAGAATAGGAAAAGGAGACGTTTAGGTCAATTTTATGCATTCTGGCGTTCGGGGTTAGATACAAGAAAACTGTTAAAATTCTTCAGAAACGTCACTTTTGAAGTGTTTTCTTGTACTTTTAAGCCAATCAGATGCCCTACGGGCTCGGAAAGTGCAACGAAACCATCAAATTTTAGCTAGAAACTGTATTTTTGTCGATTTTTATTGAATTTGAACTATATTTCAACGTTTTTTGATGGTTCTGAGCCACCAAACACACTTAAAGCATGCAGAATCGACTCAGAATAGGAAAAGGAGACGTTTAGGTCAATTTTATGCATTCTGGCGTTCGTAGATACAAGAAAACTGTTAAAATTCTTCAGAAACGTCACTTTTGAAGTGTTTTCTTGTACTTTTAAGCCAATCAGATACCCTACGGGCTCGGAAAGTGCAACGAAACCATCAAATTTTAGCTAGAAACTGTATTTTTGTCGATTTTTATTGAATTTGAACTATATTTCAACGTTTTTTGATGGTTCTGAGCCACCAAACACACTTAAAGCATGCAGAATCGACTCAGAATAGGAAAAGGAGACGTTTAGGTCAATTTTATGCATTCTGGCGTTCGTAGATACAAGAAAACTGTTAAAATTCTTCAGAAACGTCACTTTTGAAGTGTTTTCTTGTACTTTTAAGCCAATCAGATACACTATGGGCTCGGAAAGTGCAACGAAACCATCAAATTTTAGCTAGAAACTGTATTTTTGTCGATTTTTATTGAATTTGAACTATATTTCAACGTTTTTTGATGGTTCTGAGCCACCAAACACACTTAAAGCATGCAGAATCGACTCAGAATAGGAAAAGGAGACGTTTAGGTCAATTTTATGCATTCTGGCGTTCGTAGATACAAGAAAACTGTTAAAATTCTTCAGAAACGTCACTTTTGAAGTGTTTTCTTGTACTTTTAAGCCAATCAGATACCCTACGGGCTCGGAAAGTGCAACGAAACCATCAAATTTTAGCTAGAAACTGTATTTTTGTCGATTTTTATTGAATTTGAACTATATTTCAACGTTTTTTGATGGTTCTGAGCCACCAAACACACTTAAAGCATGCAGAATCGACTCAGAATAGGAAAAGGAGACGTTTAGGTCAATTTTATGCATTTTGGCGTTCGTAGATACAAGAAAACTGTTAAAATTCTTCAGAAACGTCACTTTTGAAGTGTTTTCTTGTACTTTTAAGCCAATCAGATACCCTACGGGCTCGGAAAGTGCAACGAAACCATCAAATTTTAGCTAGAAACTGTATTTTTGTCGATTTTTATTGAATTTGAACTATATTTCAACGTTTTTTGATGGTTCTGAGCCACCAAACACACTTAAAGCATGCAGAATCGACTCAGAATAGGAAAAGGAGACGTTTAGGTCAATTTTATGCATTCTGGCGTTCGTAGATACAAGAAAACTGTTAAAATTCTTCAGAAACGTCACTTTTGAAGTGTTTTCTTGTACTTTTAAGCCAATCAGATACCCTACGGGCTCGGAAAGTGCAACGAAACCATCAAATTTTAGCTAGAAACTGTATTTTTGTCGATTTTTATTGAATTTGAACTATATTTCAACGTTTTTTGATGGTTCTGAGCCACCAAACACACTTAAAGCATGCAGAATCGACTCAGAATAGGAAAAGGAGACGTTTAGGTCAATTTTATGCATTCTGGCGTTCGTAGATACAAGAAAACTGTTAAAATTCTTCAGAAACGTCACTTTTGAAGTGTTTTCTTGTACTTTTAAGCCAATCAGATACCCTACGGGCTCGGAAAGTGCAACGAAACCATCAAATTTTAGCTAGAAACTGTATTTTTGTCGATTTTTATTGAATTTGAACTATATTTCAACGTTTTTTGATGGTTCTGAGCCACCAAACACACTTAAAGCATGCAGAATCGACTCAGAATAGGAAAAGGAGACGTTTAGGTCAATTTTATGCATTCTGGCGTTCGTAGATACAAGAAAACTGTTAAAATTCTTCAGAAACGTCACTTTTGAAGTGTTTTCTTGTACTTTTAAGCCAATCAGATACCCTACGGGCTCGGAAAGTGCAACGAAACCATCAAATTTTAGCTAGAAACTGTATTTTTGTCGATTTTTATTGAATTTGAACTATATTTCAACGTTTTTTGATGGTTCTGAGCCACCAAACACACTTAAAGCATGCAGAATCGACTCAGAATAGGAAAAGGAGGCGTTTAGGTCAATTTTATGCATTCTGGCGTTCGTAGATACAAGAAAACTGTTAAAATTCTTCAGAAACGTCACTTTTGAAGTGTTTTCTTGTACTTTTAAGCCAATCAGATACCCTACGGGCTCGGAAAGTGCAACGAAACCATCAAATTTTAGCTAGAAACTGTATTTTTGTCGATTTTTATTGAATTTGAACTATATTTCAACGTTTTTTGATGGTTCTGAGCCACCAAACACAATTAAAGCATGCAGAATCGACTCAGAATAGGAAAAGGAGACGTTTAGGTCAATTTTATGCATTCTGGCGTTCGTAGATACAAGAAAACTGTTAAAATTCTTCAGAAACGTCACTTTTGAAGTGTTTTCTTGTACTTTTAAGCCAATCAGATACCCTACGGGCTCGGAAAGTGCAACGAAACCATCAAATTTTAGCTAGAAACTGTATTTTTGTCGATTTTTATTGAATTTGAACTATATTTCAACGTTTTTTGATGGTTCTGAGCCACCAAACACACTTAAAGCATGCAGAATCGACTCAGAATAGGAAAAGGAGACGTTTAGGTCAATTTTATGCATTCTGGCGTTCGTAGATACAAGAAAACTGTTAAAATTCTTCAGAAACGTCACTTTTGAAGTGTTTTCTTGTACTTTTAAGCCAATCAGATACCCTACGGTCTCGGAAAGTGCAACGAAACCATCAAATTTTAGCTAGAAACTATATTTTTGTCGATTTTTATTGAATTTGAACTATATTTCAACGTTTTTTGATGGTTATGAGCCACCAAACACACTTAAAGCATGCAGAATCGACTCAGAATAGGAAAAGGAGACGTTTAGGTCAATTTTATGCATTCTGGCGTTCGTAGATACAAGAAAACTGTTAAAATTCTTCAGAAACGTCACTTTTGAAGTGTTTTCTTGTACTTTTAAGCCAATCAGATACCCTACGGGCTCGGAAAGTGCAACGAAACCATCAAATTTTAGCTAGAAACTGTATTTTTGTCGATTTTTATTGAATTTGAACTATATTTCAACGTTTTTTGATGGTTCTGAGCCACCAAACACACTTAAAGCATGCAGAATCGACTCAGAATAGGAAAAGGAGACGTTTAGGTCAATTTTATGCATTCTGGCGTTCGTAGATACAAGAAAACTGTTAAAATTCTTCAGAAACGTCACTTTTGAAGTGTTTTCTTGTACTTTTAAGCCAATCAGATACCCTACGGGCTCGGAAAGTGCAACGAAACCATCAAATTTTAGCTAGAAACTGTATTTTTGTCGATTTTTATTGAATTTGAACTATATTTCAACGTTTTTTGATGGTTCTGAGCCACCAAACACACTTA
This sequence comes from Zophobas morio, assembly GCF_036711695.1. Taxonomy (NCBI): domain Eukaryota; kingdom Metazoa; phylum Arthropoda; class Insecta; order Coleoptera; family Tenebrionidae; genus Zophobas; species Zophobas morio. The sequence goes on along the minus strand of NW_026973129.1, from coordinate 23,401 downwards.
AAGCATGCAGAATCGACTCAGAATAGGAAAAGGAGACGTTTAGGTCAATTTTATGCATTCTGGCGTTCGTAGATACAAGAAAACTCTTAAAATTCTTCAGAAACGTCACTTTTGAAGTGTTTTCTTGTATTTTTAAGCCAACCAGATACCCTACGGGCTCGGAAAGTGCAACGAAACCATCAAATTTTAGCTAGAAACTGTATTTTTGTCGATTTTTATTGAATTTGAACTATATTTCAACGTTTTTTGATGGTTCTGAGCCACCAAACACACTTAAAGCATGCAGAATCGACTCAGAATAGGAAAAGGAGACGTTTAGGTCAATTTTATGCATTCTGGCGTTCGTAGATACAAGAAAACTGTTAAAATTCTTCAGAAACGTCACTTTTGAAGTGTTTTCTTGTACTTTTAAGCCAATCAGATACCCTACGGGCTCGGAAAGTGCAACGAAACCATCAAATTTTAGCTAGAAACTGTATTTTTGTCAATTTTTATTGAATTTGAACTATATTTCAACGTTTTTTGATGGTTCTGAGCCACCAAACACACTTAAAGCATGCAGAATCGACTCAGAATAGGAAAAGGAGACGTTTAGGTCAATTTTATGCATTCTGGCGTTCGTAGATACAAGAAAACTGTTAAAATTCTTCAGAAACGTCACTTTTGAAGTGTTTTCTTGTACTTTTAAGCCAATCAGATACCCTACGGGCTCGGAAAGTGCAACGAAACCATCAAATTTTAGCTAGAAACTGTATTTTTGTCGATTTTTATTGAATTTGAACTATATTTCAACGTTTTTTGATGGTTCTGAGCCACCAAACACACTTAAAGCATGCAGAATCGACTCAGATTAGGAAAAGGAGACGTTTAGGTCAATTTTATGCATTCTGGCGTTCGTAGATACAAGAAAACTGTTAAAATTCTTCAGAAACGTCACTTTTGAAGTGTTTTCTTGTACTTTTAAGCCAATCAGATACCCTACGGGCTCGGAAAGTGCAACGAAACCATCAAATTTTAGCTAGAAACTGTATTTTTGTCGATTTTTATTGAATTTGAACTATATTTCAACGTTTTTTGATGGTTCTGAGCCACCAAACACACTTAAAGCATGCAGAATCGACTCAGAATAGGAAAAGGAGACGTTTAGGTCAATTTTATGCATTCTGGCGTTCGTAGATACAAGAAAACTGTTAAAATTCTTCAGAAACGTCACTTTTGAAGTGTTTTCTTGTACTTTTAAGCCAATCAGATACCCAACGGGCTCGGAAAGTGCAACGAAACCATCAAATTTTAGCTAGAAACTGTATTTTTGTCGATTTTTATTGAATTTGAACTATATTTCAACGTTTTTTGATGGTTCTGAGCCACCAAACACACTTAAAGCATGCAGAATCGACTCAGAATAGGAAAAGGAGACGTTTAGGTCAATTTTATGCATTCTGGCGTTCGTAGATACAAGAAAACTGTTAAAATTCTTCAGAAACGTCACTTTTGAAGTGTTTTCTTGTACTTTTAAGCCAATCAGATATCCTACGGGCTCGGAAATTGCAACGAAACCATCAAATTTTAGCTAGAAACTGTATTTTTGTCGATTTTTATTGAATTTGAACTATATTTCAACGTTTTTTGATGGTTCTGAGCCACCAAACACACTTAAAGCATGCAGAATCGACTCAGAATAGGAAAAGGAGACGTTTAGGTCAATTTTATGCATTCTGGCGTTCGTAGATACAAGAAAACTGTTAAAATTCTTCAGAAACGTCACTTTTGAAGTGTTTTCTTGTACTTTTAAGCCAATCAGATACCCTACGGGCTCGGAAAGTGCAACGAAACCATCAAATTTTAGCTAGAAACTGTATTTTTGTCGATTTTTATTGAATTTGAACTATATTTCAACGTTTTTTGATGGTTCTGAGCCACCAAACACACTTAAAGCATGCAGAATCGACTCAGAATAGGAAAAGGAGACGTTTAGGTCAATTTTATGCATTCTGGCGTTCGTAGATACAAGAAAACTGTTAAAATTCTTCAGAAACGTCACTTTTGAAGTGTTTTCTTGTACTTTTAAGCCAATCAGATACCCTACGGGCTCGGAAAGTGCAACGAAACCATCAAATTTTAGCTTGAAACTGTATTTTTGTCGATTTTTATTGAATTTGAACTATATTTCAACGTTTTTTGATGGTTCTGAGCCACCAAACACAATTAAAGCATGCAGAATCGACTCAGAATAGGAAAAGGAGACGTTTAGGTCAATTTTATGCATTCTGGCGTTCGTAGATACAAGAAAACTGTTAAAATTCTTCAGAAACGTCACTTTTGAAGTGTTTTCTTGTACTTTTAAGCCAATCAGATACCCTACGGGCTCGGAAAGTGCAACGAAACCATCAAATTTTAGCTAGAAACTGTATTTTTGTCGATTTTTATTGAATTTGAACTATATTTCAACGTTTTTTGATGGTTCTGAGCCACCAAACACACTTAAAGCATGCAGAATCGACTCAGAATAGGAAAAGGAGACGTTTAGGTCAATTTTATGCATTCTTTTGGTGGCTCAGAACCATCAAAAAACGTTGAAATATAGTTCAAATTCAATAAAAAGCGACAAAAATACAGTTTCTAGCTAAAATTTGATGGTTTCGTTGCACTTTCCGAGCCCGTAGGGTATCTGATTGGCTTAAAAGTACAAGAAAACACTTCAAAAGTGACGTTTCTGAAGAATTTTAACAGTTTTCTTGTATCTACGAACGCCAGAATGCATAAAATTGACCTAAACGTCTCCTTTTCCTATTCTGAGTCGATTCTGCATGCTTTAAGTGTTTTTGGTGGCTCAGAACCATCAAAAAACGTTGAAATATAGTTCAAATTCAATAAAAATCGACAAAAATACAGTTTCTAGCTAAAATTTGATGGTTTCGTTGCACTTTCCGAGCCCGTAGGGTATCTGATTGGCTTAAAAGTACAAGAAAACACTTCAAAAGTGACGTTTCTGAAGAATTTTAACAGTTTTCTTGTATCTACGAACGCCAGAATGCATAAAATTGACCTAAACGTCTCCTTTTCCTATTCTGAGTCGATTCTGCATGCTTTAAGTGTGTTTGGTGGCTCAGAACCATCAAAAAACGTTGAAATATAGTTCAAATTCAATAAAAATCGACAAAAATACAGTTTCTAGCTAAAATTTGATGGTTTCGTTGCACTTTCCGAGCCCGTAGGGTATCTGATTGGCTTAAAAGTACAAGAAAACACTTCAAAAGTGACGTTTCTGAAGAATTTTAACAGTTTTCTTGTATCTACGAACGCCAGAATGCATAAAATTGACCTAAACGTCTCCTTTTCCTATTCTGAGTCGATTCTGCATGCTTTAAGTGTGTTTGGTGGCTCAGAACCATCAAAAAACGTTGAAATATAGTTCAAATTCAATAAAAATCGACAAAAATACAGTTTCTAGCTAAAATTTGATGGTTTCGTTGCACTTTCCGAGCCCGTAGGGTATCTGATTGGCTTAAAAGTACAAGAAAACACTTCAAAAGTGACGTTTCTGAAGAATTTTAACAGTTTTCTTGTATCTACGAACGCCAGAATGCACAAAAATTGACCTAAACGTCTCCTTTTCCTATTCTGAGTCGATTCTGCATGCTTTAAGTGTGTTTGGTGGCTCAGAACCATCAAAAAACGTTGAAATATCGTTCAAATTCAATAAAAATCGACAAAAATACAGTTTCTAGCTAAAATTTGATGGTTTCGTTGCACTTTCCGAGCCCGTAGGGTATCTGATTGGCTTAAAAGTGCAAGAAAACACTTCAAAAGTGACGTTTCTGAAGAATTTTAACAGTTTTCTTGTATCTACGAACGCCAGAATGCATAAAATTGACCTAAACGTCTCCTTTTCCTATTCTGAGTCGATTCTGCATGCTTTAAGTGTGTTTGGTGGCTCAGAACCATCAAAAAACGTTGAAATATAGTTCAAATTCAATAAAAATCGACAAAAATACAGTTTCTAGCTAAAATTTGATGGTTTCGTTGCACTTTCCGAGCCCGTAGGGTATCTGATTGGCTTAAAAGTACAAGAAAACACTTCAAAAGTGACGTTTCTGAAGAATTTTAACAGTTTTCTTGTATGTACGAACGCCAGAATGCATAAAATTGACCTAAACGTCTCCTTTTCCTATTCTGAGTCGATTCTACATGCTTTAAGTGTGTTTGGTGGCTCAGAACCATCAAAAAACGTTGAAATATAGTTCAAATTCAATAAAAATCGACAAAAATACAGTTTCTAGCTAAAATTTGATGGTTTCGTTGCACTTTCCGAGCCCGTAGGGTATCTGATTGGCTTAAAAGTACAAGAAAACACTTCAAAAGTGACGTTTCTGAAGAATTTTAACAGTTTTCTTGTATCTACGAACGCCAGAATGCATAAAATTGACCTAAACGTCTCCTTTTCCTATTCTGAGTCGATTCTGCATGCTTTAAGTGTGTTTGGTGGCTCAGAACCATCAAAAAACGTTGAAATATACTTCAAATTCAATAAAAATCGACAAAAATACAGTTTCTAGCTAAAATTTGATGGTTTCGTTGCACTTTCCGAGCCCGTAGGGTATCTGATTGGCTTAAAAGTACAAGAAAACACTTCAAAAGTGACGTTTCTGAAGAATTGTAACAGTTTTCTTGTATCTACGAACGCCAGAATGCATAAAATTGACCTAAACGTCTCCTTTTCCTATTCTGAGTCGATTCTGCATGCTTTAAGTGTGTTTGGTGGCTCAGAACAATCAGAAAACGTTGAAATATAGTTCAAATTCAATAAAAATCGACAAAAATACAGTTTCTAGCTAAAATTTGATGGTTTCGTTGCACTTTCCGAGCCCGTAGTTTATCTGATTGGCTTAAAAGTACAAGAAAACACTTCAAAAGTGACGTTTCTGAAGAATTTTAACAGTTTTCTTGTATCTACGAACGCCAGAATGCATAAAATTGACCTAAACGTCTCCTTTTCCTATTCTGAGTCCATTCTGCATGCTTTAAGTGTGTTTGGTGGCTCAGAACCATCAAAAAACGTTGAAATATAGTTCAAATTCAATAAAAATCGACAAAAATACAGTTTCTAGCTAAAATTTGATGGTTTCGTTGCACTTTCCGAGCCCGTAGGGTATCTGATTGGCTTAAAAGTACAAGAAAACACTTCAAAAGTGACGTTTCTGAAGAATTTTAACAGTTTTCTTGTATCTACGAACGCCAGAATGCATAAAATTGACCTAAACGTCTCCTTTTCCTATTCTGAGTCGATTCTGCATGCTTTAAGTGTGTTTGGTGGCTCAGAACCATCAAAAAACGTTGAAATATAGTTCAAATTCAATAAAAATCGACAAAAATACAGTTTCTAGCTAAAATTTGATGGTTTCGTTGCACTTTCCGAGCCCGTAGGGTATCTGATTGGCTTAAAAGTACAAGAAAACACTTCAAAAGTGACGTTTCTGAAGAATTTTAACAGTTTTCTTGTCTCTACGAACGCCAGAATGCATAAAATTGACCTAAACGTCTCCTTTTCCTATTCTGAGTCGATTCTGCATGCTTTAAGTGTGTTTGGTGGCTCAGAACCATCAAAAAACGTTGAAATATAGTTCAAATTCAATAAAAATCGACAAAAATACAGTTTCTAGCTAAAATTTGATGGTTTCGTTGCACTTTCCGAGCCCGTAGGGTATCTGATTGGCTTAAAAGTACAAGAAAACACTTCAAAAGTGACGTTTCTGAAGAATTTTAACAGTTTTCTTGTATCTACGAACGCCAGAATGCATAAAATTGACCTAAACGTCTCCTTTTCCTATTCTGAGTCGATTCTGCATGCTTTAAGTGTGTTTGTTGGCTCAGAACCATCAAAAAACGTTGAAATATAGTTCAAATTCAATAAAAATCGACAAAAATACAGTTTCTAGCTAAAATTTGATGGTTTCGTTGCACTTTCCGAGCCCGTAGGGTATCTGATTGGCTTAAAAGTACAAGAAAACACTTCAAAAGTGACGTTTCTGAAGAATTTTAACAGTTTTCTTGTATCTACGAACGCCAGAATGCATAAAATTGACCTAAACGTCTCCTTTTCCTATTCGATTCTGCATGCTTTAAGTGTGTTTGGTGGCTCAGAACCATCAAAAAACGTTGAAATATAGTTCAAATTCAATAAAAATCGACAAAAATACAGTTTCTAGCTAAAATGTGAAGGTTCCGTTGCACTTTCCGAGCCCGTAGGGTATCTGATTGGCTTAAAAGTACAAGAAAACACTTCAAAAGTGACGTTTCTGAAGAATTTGAACAGTTTTCTTGTATCTACGAACGCCAGAATGCATAAAATTGACCTAAACGTCTCCTTTTCCTATTCTGAGTCGATTCTGCATGCTTTAAGTGTGTTTGGTGGCTCAGAACCATCAAAAAACGTTGAAATATAGTTCAAATTCAATAAAAATCGACAAAAATACAGTTTCTAGCTAAAATTTGATGGTTTCGTTGCACTTTCCGAGCCCGTAGGGTATCTGATTGGCTTAAAAGTACAAGAAAACACTTCAAAAGTGACGTTTCTGAAGAATTTTACAGTTTTCTTGTATCTACGAACGCCAGAATGCATAAAATTGACCTAAACGTCTCCTTTTCCTATTCTGAGTCGATTCTGCATGCTTTAAGTGTGTTTGGTGGCTCAGAACCATGAAAAAACGTTGAAATATAGTTCAAATTCAATAAAAATCGACAAAAATACAGTTTCTAGCTAAAATTTGATGGTTTCGTTGCACTTTCCGAGCCCGTAGGGTATCTGATTGGCTTAAAAGTACAAGAAAACACTTCAAAAGTGACGTTTCTGAAGAATTTTAACAGTTTTCTTGTATCTACGAACGCCAGAATGCATAAAATTGACCTAAACGTCTCCTTTTCCTATTCTGAGTCGATTCTGCATGCTTTAAGTGTGTTTGGTGGCTCAGAACCATCAAAAAACGTTGAAATATAGTTCAAATTCAATAAAAATCGACAAAAATATAGTTTCTAGCTAAAATTTGATGGTTCCGTTGCACTTTCCGAGCCCGTAGGGTATCTGATTGGCTTAAAAGTACAAGAAAACACTTCAAAAGTGACGTTTCTGAAGAATTTTAACAGTTTTCTTGTATCTACGAACGCCAGAATGCATAAAATTGACCTAAACGTCTCCTTTTCCTATTCTGAGTCTATTCTGCATGCTTTAAGTGTGTTTGGTGGCTCAGAACCATCAAAAAACGTTGAAATATAGTTCAAATTCAATAAAAATCGACAAAAATACAGTTTCTAGCTAAAATTTGATGGTTTCGTTGCACTTTCCGAGCCCGTAGGGTATCTGATTGGCTTAAAAGTACAAGAAAACACTTCAAAAGTGACGTTTCTGAAGAATTTTAACAGTTTTCTTGTATCTACGAACGCCAGAATGCATAAAATTGACCTAAACGTCTCCTTTTCCTATTCTGAGTCGATTCTGCATGCTTTAAGTGTGTTTGGTGGCTCAGAACCATCAAAAAACGTTGAAATATAGTTCAAATTCAATAAAAATCGACAAAAATACAGTTTCTAGCTAAAATTTGATGGTTTCGTTGCACTTTCCGAGCCCGTAGGGTATCTGATTGGCTTAAAAGTACAAGAAAACACTTCAAAAGTGACGTTTCTGAAGAATTTTAACAGTTTTCTTGTATCTACGAACGCCAGAATGCATAAAATTGACCTAAACGTCTCCATTTCCTATTCTGAGTCGACTCTGCATGCTTTAAGTGTGTTTGGTGGCTCAGAACCATCAAAAAACGTTGAAATATAGTTCAAATTCAATAAAAATCGACAAAAATACAGTTTCTAGCTAAAATTTGATGGTTTCGTTGCACTTTCCGAGCCCGTAGGGTATCTGATTGGCTTAAAAGTACAAGAAAACACTTCAAAAGTGACGTTTCTGAAGAATTTTAACAGTTTTCTTGTATCTACGAACGCCAGAATGCATAAAATTGACCTAAACGTCTCCTTTTCCTATTCTGAGTCGATTCTGCATGCTTTAAGTGTGTTTGGTGGCTCAGAACCATCAAAAAACGTTGAAATATAGTTCAAATTCAATAAAAATCGACAAAAATACAGTTTCTAGCTAAAATTTGATGGGTTCGTTGCACTTTCCGAGCCCGTAGGGTATCTGATTGGCTTAAAAGTACAAGAAAACACTTCAAAAGTGACGTTTCTGAAGAATTTTAACAGTTTTCTTGTATCTACGAACGCCAGAATGCATAAAATTGACCTAAACGTCTCCTTTTCCTATTCTGAGTCGATTCTGCATGCTTTAAGTGTGTTTGGTGGCTCAGAACCATCAAAAAACGTTGAAATATAGTTCAAATTCAATAAAAATCGACAAAAATACAGTTTCTAGCTAAAATTTGATGGTTTCGTTGCACTTTCCGAGCCCGTAGGGTATCTGATTGGCTTAAAAGTACAAGAAAACACTTCAAAAGTGACGTTTCTGAAGAATTTTAACAGTTTTCTTGTATCTACGAACGCCAGAATGCATAAAATTGACCTAAACGTCTCCTTTTCCTATTCTGAGTCGATTCTGCATGCTTTAAATGTGTTTGGCGGCTCAGAACCATCAAAAAACGTTGAAATATAGTTCAAATTCAATAAAAATCGACAAAAATACAGTTTCTAGCTAAAATTTGATGGTTTCGTTGCACTTTCCGAGCCCGTAGGGTATCTGATTGGCTTAAAAGTACAAGAAAACACTTCAAAAGTGACGTTTCTGAAGAATTTTAACAGTTTTCTTGTATCTACGAACGCCAGAATGCATAAAATTGACCTAAACGTCTCCTTTTCCTATTCTGAGTCGATTCTGCATGCTTTAAGTGTGTTTGGTGGCTCAGAACCATCAAAAAACGTTGAAATATAGTTCAAATTCAATAAAAATCGACAAAAATACAGTTTCTAGCTAAAATTTGATGGTTTCGTTGCACTTTCCGAGCCCGTAGGGTATCTGATTGGCTTAAAAGTACAAGAAAACGCTTCAAAAGTGACGTTTCTGAAGAATTTTAACAGTTTTCTTGTATCTACGAACGCCAGAATGCATAAAATTGACCTAAACGTCTCCTTTTCCTATTCTGAGTCGATTCTGCATGCTTTAAGTGTGTTTGGTGGCTCAGAACCATCAAAAAACGTTGAAATATAGTTCAAATTCAATAAAAATCGACAAAAATACAGTTTCTAGCTAAAATTTGATGGTTTCGTTGCACTTTCCGAGCCCGTAGGGTATCTGATTGGCTTAAAAGTACAAGAAAACACTTCAAAAGTGACGTTTCTGAAGAATTTTAACAGTTTTCTTGTATCTACGAACGCCAGAATGCATAAAATTGACCTAAACGTCTCCTTTTCCTATTCTGAGTCGATTCTGCATGCTTTAAGTGTGTTTGGTGGCTCAGAACCATCAAAAAACGTTGAAATATAGTTCAAATTCAATAAAAATCGACAAAAATACAGTTTCTAGCTAAAATTTGATGGTTTCGTTGCACTTTCCGAGCCCGTAGGGTATCTGATTGGCTTAAAAGTACAAGAAAACGCTTCAAAAGTGACGTTTCTGAAGAATTTTAACAGTTTTCTTGTATCTACGAACGCCAGAATGCATAAAATTGACCTAAACGTCTCCTTTTCCCATTCTGAGTCGATTCTGCATGCTTTAAGTGTGTTTGGTGGCTCAGAACCATCAAAAAACGTTGAAATATAGTTCAAATTCAATAAAAATCGACAAAAATACAGTTTCTAGCTAAAATTTGATGGTTTCGTTGCACTTTCCGAGCCCGTAGGTTATCTGATTGGCTTAAAAGTACAAGAAAACACTTCAAAAGTGACGTTTCTGAAGAATTTTAACAGTTTTCTTGTATCTACGAACGCCAGAATGCATAAAATTGACCTAAACGTCTCCTTTTCCTATTCTGAGTCGATTCTGCATGCTTTAAGTGTGTTTGGTGGCTCAGAACCATCAAAAAACGTTGAAATATAGTTCAAATTCAATAAAAATCGACAAAAATACAGTTTCTAGCTAAAATTTGATGGTTTCGTTGCACTTTCCGAGCCCGTAGGGTATCTGATTGGCTTAAAAGTACAAGAAAACACTTCAAAAGTGACGTTTCTGAAGAATTTTAACAGTTTTCTTGTATCTACGAACGCCAGAATGCATAAAATTGACCTAAACGTCTCCTTTTCCTATTCTGAGTCGATTCTGCATGCTTTAAGTGTGTTTGGTGGCTCAGAACCATCAAAAAACGTTGAAATATAGTTCAAATTCAATAAAAATCGACAAAAATACAGTTTCTAGCTAAAATTTGATGGTTTCGTTGCACTTTCCGAGCCCGTAGGGTATCTGATTGGCTTAAAAGTACAAGAAAACACTTCAAAAGTGACGTTTCTGAAGAATTTTAACAGTTTTCTTGTATCTACGAACGCCAGAATGCATAAAATTGACCTAAACGTCTCCTTTTCCTATTCTGAGTCGATTCTGCATGCTTTAAGTGTGTTTGGTGGCTCAGAACCATCAAAAAACGTTGAAATATAGTTCAAATTCAATAAAAATCGACAAAAATACAGTTTCTAGCTAAAATTTGATGGTTTCGTTGCACTTTCCGAGCCCGTAGGGTATCTGATTGGCTTAAAAGTAAAAGAAAACACTTCAAAAGTGACGTTTCTGAAGAATTTTAACAGTTTTCTTGTATCCACGAACGCCAGAATGCATAAAATTGACCTAAACTTCTCCTTTTCCTATTCTGAGTCGATTCTGCATGCTTTAAGTGTGTTTGGTGGCTCAGAACCATCAAAAAACGTTGAAATATAGTTCAAATTCAATAAAAATCGACAAAAATACAGTTTCTAGCTAAAATTTGATGGTTTCGTTGCACTTTCCGAGCCCGTAGGGTATCTGATTGGCTTAAAAGTACAAGAAAACACTTCAAAAGTGACGTTTCTGAAGAATTTTAACAGTTTTCTTGTATCTACGAACGCCAGAATGCATAAAATTGACCTAAACGTCTCCTTTTCCTATTCTGAGTCGATTCTGCATGCTTTAAGTGTGTTTGGTGGCTCAGAACCATCAAAAAACGTTGAAATATAGTTCAAATTCAATAAAAATCGACAAAAATACAGTTTCTAGCTAAAATTTTATGGTTTCGTTGCACTTTCCGAGCCCATAGGGTATCTGATTGGCTTAAAAGTACAAGAAAACACTTCAAAAGTGACGTTTCTGAAGAATTTTAACAGTTTTCTTGTATCTACGAACGCCAGAATGCATAAAATTGACCTAAACGTCTCCTTTTCCTATTCTGAGTCGATTCTGCATGCTTTAAGTGTGTTTGGTGGCTCAGAACCATCAAAAAACGTTGAAATATAGTTCAAATTCAATAAAAATCGACAAAAATACAGTTTCTAGCTAAAATTTGATGGTTTCGTTGCACTTTCCGAGCCCGTAGGGTATCTGATTGGCTTAAAAGTACAAGAAAACACTTCAAAAGTGACGTTTCTGAAGAATTTTAACAGTTTTCTTGTATCTACGAACGCCAGAATGCATAAAATTGACCTAAACGTCTCCTTTTCCTATTCTGAGTCGATTCTGCATGCTTTAAGTGTGTTTGGTGGCTCAGAACCATCAAAAAACGTTGAAATATAGTTCAAATTCAATAAAAATCGACAAAAATACAGTTTCTAGCTAAAATTTGATGGTTTCGTTGCACTTTCCGAGCCCGTTGGGTATCTGATTGGCTTAAAAGTACAAGAAAACACTTCAAAAGTGACGTTTCTGAAGAATTTTAACAGTTTTCTTGTATCTACGAACGCCAGAATGCATAAAATTGACCTAAACGTCTCCTTTTCCTATTCTGAGTCGATTCTGCATGCTTTAAGTGTGTTTGGTGGCTCAGAACCACCAAAAAACGTTGAAATATAGTTCAAATTCAATAAAAATCGACAAAAATACAGTTTCTAGCTAAAATTTGATGGTTTCGTTGCACTTTCCGAGCCCGTAGGGTATCTGATTGGCTTAAAAGTAAAAGAAAACACTTCAAAAGTGACGTTTCTGAAGAATTTTAACAGTTTTCTTGTATCCACGAACGCCAGAATGCATAAAATTGACCTAAACTTCTCCTTTTCCTATTCTGAGTCGATTCTGCATGCTTTAAGTGTGTTTGGTGGCTCAGAACCATCAAAAAACGTTGAAATATAGTTCAAATTCAATAAAAATCGACAAAAATACAGTTTCTAGCTAAAATTTGATGGTTTCGTTGCACTTTCCGAGCCCGTAGGGTATCTGATTGGCTTAAAAGTACAAGAAAACACTTCAAAAGTGACGTTTCTGAAGAATTTTAACAGTTTTCTTGTATCTACGAACGCCAGAATGCATAAAATTGACCTAAACGTCTCCTTTTCCTATTCTGAGTCGATTCTGCATGCTTTAAGTGTGTTTGGTGGCTCAGAACCATCAAAAAACGTTGAAATATAGTTCAAATTCAATAAAAATCGACAAAAATACAGTTTCTAGCTAAAATTTGATGGTTTCGTTGCACTTTCCGAGCCCATTGGGTATCTGATTGGCTTAAAAGTACAAGAAAACACTTCAAAAGTGACGTTTCTGAAGAATTTTAACAGTTTTCTTGTATCTACGAACGCCAGAATGCATAAAATTGACCTAAACGTCTCCTTTTCCTATTCTGAGTCGATTCTGCATGCTTTAAGTGTGTTTGGTGGCTCAGAACCATCAAAAAACGTTGAAATATAGTTCAAATTCAATAAAAATCGACAAAAATACAGTTTCTAGCTAAAATTTGATGGTTTCGTTGCACTTTCCGAGCCCGTAGGGTATCTGATTGGCTTAAAAGTACAAGAAAACACTTCAAAAGTGACGTTTCTGAAGAATTTTAACAGTTTTCTTGTATCTACGAACGCCAGAATGCATAAAATTGACCTAAACGTCTCCTTTTCCTATTCTGAGTCGATTCTGCATGCTTTAAGTGTGTTTGGTGGCTCAGAACCATCAAAAAACGTTGAAATATAGTTCAAATTCAATAAAAATCGACAAAAATACAGTTTCTAGCTAAAATTTGATGGTTTCGTTGCACTTTCCGAGCCCGTAGGGTATCTGATTGGCTTAAAAGTACAAGAAAACACTTCAAAAGTGACGTTTCTGAAGAATTTTAACAGTTTTCTTGTATCTACGAACGCCAGAATGCATAAAATTGACCTAAACGTCTCCTTTTCCTATTCTGAGTCGATTCTGCATGCTTTAAGTGTGTTTGGTGGCTCAGAACCATCAAAAAACGTTGAAATATAGTTCAAATTCAATAAAAATCGACAAAAATACAGTTTCTAGCTAAAATTTGATGGTTTCGTTGCACTTTCCGAGCCCGTAGGGTATCTGATTGGCTTAAAAGTACAAGAAAACACTTCAAAAGTGACGTTTCTGAAGAATTTTAACAGTTTTCTTGTATCTACGAACGCCAGAATGCATAAAATTGACCTAAACGTCTCCTTTTCCTATTCTGAGTCGATTCTGCATGCTTTAAGTGTGTTTGGTGGCTCAGAACCATCAAAAAACGTTGAAATATAGTTCAAATTCAATAAAAATCGACAAATATACAGTTTCTAGCTAAAATTTGATGGTTTCGTTGCACTTTCCGAGCCCGTAGGGTATCTGATTGGCTTAAAAGTACAAGAAAACACTTCAAAAGTGACGTTTCTGAAGAATTTTAACAGTTTTCTTGTATCTACGAACGCCAGAATGCATAAAATTGACCTAAACGTCTCCTTTTCCTATTCTGAGTCGATTCTGCATGCTTTAAGTGTGTTTGGTGGCTCAGAACCATCAAAAAACGTTGAAATATAGTTCAAATTCAATAAAAATCGACAAAAATACAGTTTCTAGCTAAAATTTGATGGTTTCGTTGCACTTTCCGAGCCCGTAGGGTATCTGATTGGCTTAAAAGTACAAGAAAACACTTCAAAAGTGACGTTTCTGAAGAATTTTAACAGTTTTCTTGTATCTACGAACGCCAGAATGCATAAAATTGACCTAAACGTCTCCTTTTCCTATTCTGAGTCGATTCTGCATGCTTTAAGTGTGTTTGGTGGCTCAGAACCATCAAAAAACGTTGAAATATAGTTCAAATTCAATAAAAATCGACAAAAATACTGTTTCTAGCTAAAATTTGATGGTTTGGTTGCACTTTCCGAGCCCGTAGGGTATCTGATTGGCTTAAAAGTACAAGAAAACACTTCAAAAGTGACGTTTCTGAAGAATTTTAACAGTTTTCTTGTATCTACGAACGCCAGAATGCATAAAATTGACCTAAACGTCTCCTTTTCCTATTCTGAGTCGATTCTGCATGCTTTAAGTGTGTTTGGTGGCTCAGAACCATCAAAAAACGTTGAAATATAGTTCAAATTCAATAAAAATCGACAAAAATACAGTTTCTAGCTAAAATTTGATGGTTTCGTTGCACTTTCCGAGCCCGTAGGGTATCTGATTGGCTTAAAAGTACAAGAAAACACTTCAAAAGTGACGTTTCTGAAGAATTTTAACAGTTTTCTTGTATCTACGAACGCCAGAATGCATAAAATTGACCTAAACGTCTCCTTTTCCTATTCTGAGTCGATTCTGCATGCTTTAAGTGTGTTTGGTGGCTCAGAACCATCAAAAAACGTTGAAATATAGTTCAAATTCAATAAAAATCGACAAAAATACAGTTTCTAGCTAAAATTTGATGGTTTCGTTGCACTTTCCGAGCCCGTAGGGTATCTGATTGGCTTAAAAGTACAAGAAAACACTTCAAAAGTGACGTTTCTGAAGAATTTTAACAGTTTTCTTGTATCTACGAACGCCAGAATGCATAAAATTGACCTAAACGTCTCCTTTTCCTATTCTGAGTCGATTCTGCATGCTTTAAGTGTGTTTGGTGGCTCAGAACCATCAAAAAACGTTGAAATATAGTTCAAATTCAATAAAAATCGACAAAAATACAGTTTCTAGCTAAAATTTGATGGTTTCGTTGCACTTTCCGAGCCCATAGGGTATCTGATTGGCTTAAAAGTACAAGAAAACACTTCAAAAGTGACGTTTCTGAAGAATTTTAACAGTTTTCTTGTATCTACGAACGCCAGAATGCATAAAATTGACCTAAACGTCTCCTTTTCCTATTCTGAGTCGATTCTGCATGCTTTAAGTGTGTTTGGTGGCTCAGAACCATCAAAAAACGTTGAAATATAGTTCAAATTCAATAAAAATCGACAAAAATACAGTTTCTAGCTAAAATTTGATGGTTTCGTTGCACTTTCCGAGCCCGTAGGGTATCTGATTGGCTTAAAAGTACAAGAAAACACTTCAAAAGTGACGTTTCTGAAGAATTTTAACAGTTTTCTTGTATCTACGAACGCCAGAATGCATAAAATTGACCTAAACGTCTCCTTTTCCTATTCTGAGTCGATTCTGCATGCTTTAAGTGTGTTTGGTGGCTCAGAACCATCAAAAAACGTTGAAATATAGTTCAAATTCAATAAAAATCGACAAAAATACAGTTTCTAGCTAAAATTTGATGGTTTCGTTGCACTTTCCGAGCCCGTTGGGTATCTGATTGGCTTAAAAGTACAAGAAAACACTTCAAAAGTGACGTTTCTGAAGAATTTTAACAGTTTTCTTGTATCTACGAACGCCAGAATGCATAAAATTGACCTAAACGCCTCCTTTTCCTATTCTGAGTCGATTCTGCATGCTTTAAGTGTGTTTGGTGGCTCAGAACCATCAAAAAACGTTGAAATATAGTTCAAATTCAATAAAAATCGACAAAAATACAGTTTCTAGCTAAAATTTGATGGTTTCGTTGCACTTTCCGAGCCCGTAGGGTATCTGATTGGCTTAAAAGTACAAGAAAACACTTCAAAAGTGACGTTTCTGAAGAATTTTAACAGTTTTCTTGTATCTACGAACGCCAGAATGCATAAAATTGACCTAAACGTCTCCTTTTCCTATTCTGAGTCGATTCTGCATGCTTTAAGTGAGTTTGGTGGCTCAGAACCATCAAAAAACGTTGAAATATAGTTCAAATTCAATAAAAATCGACAAAAATACAGTTTCTAGCTAAAATTTGATGGTTTCGTTGCACCTTCCGAGCCCGTAGGGTATCTGATTGGCTTAAAAGTACAAGAAAACACTTCAAAAGTGACGTTTCTGAAGAATTTTAACAGTTTTCTTGTATCTACGAACGCCAGAATGCATAAAATTGACCTAAACGTCTCCTTTTCCTATTCTGAGTCGATTCTGCATGCTTTAAGTGTGTTTGGTGGCTCAGAACCATCAAAAAACGTTGAAATATAGTTCAAATTCAATAAAAATCGACAAAAATACAGTTTCTAGCTAAAATTTGATGGTTTCGTTGCACTTCCCGAGCCCGTAGGGTATCTGATTGGCTTAAAAGTACAAGAAAACACTTCAAAAGTGACGTTTCTGAAGAATTTTAACAGTTTTCTTGTATCTACGAACGCCTAAATGCATAAAATTGACCTAAACGTCTCCTTTTCCTATTCTGAGTCGATTCTGCATGCTTTAAGTGTGTTTGGTGGCTCAGAACCATCAAAAAACGTTGAAATATAGTTCAAATTCAATAAAAATCGACAAAAATACAGTTTCTAGCTAAAATTTGATGGTTTCGTTGCACTTTCCGAGCCCGTAGGGTATCTGATTGGCTTAAAAGTACAAGAAAACACTTCAAAAGTGACGTTTCTGAAGAATTTTAACAGTTTTCTTGTATCTACGAACGCCAGAATGCATAAAATTGACCTAAACGTCTCCTTTTCCTATTCTGAGTCGATTCTGCATGCTTTAAGTGTGTTTGGTGGCTCAGAACCATCAAAAAACGTTGAAATATAGTTCAAATTCAATAAAAATCGACAAAAATACAGTTTCTAGCTAAAATTTGATGGTTTCGTTGCACTTTCCGAGCCCGTAGGGTATCTGATTGGCTTAAAAGTACAAGAAAACACTTCAAAAGTGACGTTTCTGAAGAATTTTAACAGTTTTCTTGTATCTACGAACGCCAGAATGCATAAAATTGACCTAAACGTCTCCTTTTCCTATTCTGAGTCGATTCTGCATGCTTTAAGTGTGTTTGGTGGCTCAGAACCATCAAAAAACGTTGAAATATAGTTCAAATTCAATAAAAATCGACAAAAATACAGTTTCTAGCTAAAATTTGATGGTTTCGTTGCACTTTCCGAGCCCGTAGGGTATCTGATTGGCTTATTAGTACAAGAAAACACTTCAAAAGTGACGTTTCTGAAGAATTTTGACAGTTTTCTTGTATCTACGAACGCCAGAATGCATAAAATTGACCTAAACGTCTCCTTTTCCTATTCTGAGTCGATTCTGCATGCTTTAAGTGTGTTTGGTGGCTCAGAACCATCAAAAAACGTTGAAATATTGTTCAAATTCAATAAAAATCGACAAAAATACAGTTTCTAGCTAAAATTTGATGGTTTCGTTGCACTTTCCGAGCCCGTAGGGTATCTGATTGGCTTAAAAGTACAAGA
This sequence comes from Zophobas morio, assembly GCF_036711695.1. Classification (NCBI taxonomy): domain Eukaryota; kingdom Metazoa; phylum Arthropoda; class Insecta; order Coleoptera; family Tenebrionidae; genus Zophobas; species Zophobas morio. The sequence continues at coordinate 5,812 of NW_026973129.1, read as the reverse complement.
AAACACTTCAAAAGTGACGTTTCTGAAGAATTTTAACAGTTTTCTTGTATCTACGAACGCCAGAATGCATAAAATTGACCTAAACGTCTTATTTTCCTATTCTGAGTCGATTCTGCATGCTTTAAGTGTGTTTGGTGGCTCAGAACCATCAAAAAACGTTGAAATATAGTTCAAATTCAATAAAAATCGACAAAAATACAGTTTCTAGCTAAAATTTGATGGTTTCGTTGCACTTTCCGAGCCCGTAGGGTATCTGATTGGCTTAAAAGTACAAGAAAACACTTCAAAAGTGACGTTTCTGAAGAATTTTAACAGTTTTCTTGTATCTACGAACGCCAGAATGCATAAAATTGACCTAAACGTCTCCTTTTCCTATTCTGAGTCGATTCTGCATGCTTTAAGTGTGTTTGGTGGCTCAGAACCATCAAAAAACGTTGAAATATAGTTCAAATTCAATAAAAATCGACAAAAATACAGTTTCTAGCTAAAATTTGATGGTTTCGTTGCACTTTCCGAGCCCGTAGGGTATCTGATTGGCTTAAAAGTACAAGAAAACACTTCAAAAGTGACGTTTCTGAAGAATTTTAACAGTTTTCTTGTATCTACGAACGCCAGAATGCATAAAATTGACCTAAACGTCTCCTTTTCCTATTCTGAGTCGATTCTGAATGCTTTAAGTGTGTTTGGTGGCTCAGAACCATCAAAAAACGTTGAAATATAGTTCAAATTCAATAAAAATCGACAAAAATACAGTTTCTAGCTAAAATTTGATGGTTTCGTTGCACTTTCCGAGCCCGTAGGGTATCTGATTGGCTTAAAAGTACAAGAAAACACTTCAAAAGTGACGTTTCTGAAGAATTTTAACAGTTTTCTTGTATCTACGAACGCCAGAATGCATAAAATTGACCTAAACGTCTCCTTTTCCTATTCTGAGTCGATTCTGCATGCTTTAAGTGTGTTTGGTGGCTCAGAACCATCAAAAAACGTTGAAATATAGTTCAAATTCAATTACAATCGACAAAAATACAGTTTCTATCTAAAATTTGATGGTTTCGTTGCACTTTCCGAGCCCGTAGGGTATCTGATTGGCTTAAAAGTACAAGAAAACACTTCAAAAGTGACGTTTCTGAAGAATTTTAACAGTTTTCTTGTATCTACGAACGCCAGAATGCATAAAATTGACCTAAACGTCTCCTTTTCCTATTCTGAGTCGATTCTGCATGCTTTAAGTGTGTTTGGTGGCTCAGAACCATCAAAAAACGTTGAAATATAGTTCAAATTCAATAAAAATCGACAAAAATACAGTTTCTAGCTAAAATTTGATAGTTTCGTTGCACTTTCCGAGCCCGTAGGGTATCTGATTGGCTTAAAAGTACAAGAAAACACTTCAAAAGTGACGTTTCTGAAGAATTTTAACAGTTTTCTTGTATCTACGAACGCCAGAATGCATAAAATTGACCTAAACGTCTCCTTTTCCTATTCTGAGTCGATTCTGCATGCTTTAAGTGTGTTTGGTGGCTCAGAACCATCAAAAAACGTTGAAATATAGTTCAAATTCAATAAAAATCGACAAAAATACAGTTTCTAGCTAAAATTTGATGGTTTCGTTGCACTTTCCGAGCCCGTAGGGTATCTGATTGGCTTAAAAGTACAAGAAAACACTTCAAAAGTGACGTTTCTGAAGAATTTTAACAGTTTTCTTGTATCTACGAACGCCAGAATGCATAAAATTGACCTAAACGTCTCCTTTTCCTATTCTGAGTCGATTCTGCATGCTTTAAGTGTGTTTGGTGGCTCAGAACCATCAAAAAACGTTGAAATATAGTTCAAATTCAATAAAAATCGACAAAAATACAGTTTCTAGCTAAAATTTGATGGTTTCGTTGCACTTTCCGAGCCCGTAGGGTATCTGATTGGCTTAAAAGTACAAGAAAACACTTCAAAAGTGACGTTTCTGAAGAATTTTAACAGTTTTCTTGTATCTACGAACGCCAGAATGCACAAAAATTGACCTAAACGTCTCCTTTTCCTATTCTGAGTCGATTCTGCATGCTTTAAGTGTGTTTGGTGGCTCAGAACCATCAAAAAACGTTGAAATATAGTTCAAATTCAATAAAAATCGACAAAAATACAGTTTCTAGCTAAAATTTGATGGTTTCGTTGCACTTTCCGAGCCCGTAGGTTATCTGATTGGCTTAAAAGTACAAGAAAACACTTCAAAAGTGACGTTTCTGAAGAATTTTAACAGTTTTCTTGTATCTACGAACGCCAGAATGCATAAAATTGACCTAAACGTCTCCTTTTCCTATTCTGAGTCGATTCTGCATGCTTTAAGTGTGTTTGGTGGCTCAGAACCATCAAAAAACGTTGAAATATAGTTCAAATTCAATAAAAATCGACAAAAATACAGTTTCTAGCTAAAATTTGATGGTTTCGTTGCACTTTCCGAGCCCGTAGGGTATCTGATTGGCTTAAAAGTACAAGAAAACACTTCAAAAGTGACGTTTCTGAAGAATTTTAACAGTTTTCTTGTATGTACGAACGCCAGAATGCATAAAATTGACCTAAACGTCTCCTTTTCCTATTCTGAGTCGATTCTACATGCTTTAAGTGTGTTTGGTGGCTTAGAACCATCAAAAAACGTTGAAATATAGTTCAAATTCAATAAAAATCGACAAAAATACAGTTTCTAGCTAAAATTTGATGGTTTCGTTGCACTTTCCGAGCCCGTAGGGTATCTGATTGGCTTAAAAGTACAAGAAAACACTTCAAAAGTGACGTTTCTGAAGAATTTTAACAGTTTTCTTGTATCTACGAACGCCAGAATGCATAAAATTGACCTAAACGTCTCCTTTTCCTATTCTGAGTCGATTCTGCATGCTTTAAGTGTGTTTGGTGGCTCAGAACCATCAAAAAACGTTGAAATATAGTTCAAATTCAATAAAAATCGACAAAAATACAGTTTCTAGCTAAAATTTGATGGTTTCGTTGCACTTTCCGAGCCCGTAGGGTATCTGATTGGCTTAAAAGTACAAGAAAACACTTCAAAAGTGACGTTTCTGAAGAATTTTAACAGTTTTCTTGTATGTACGAACGCCAGAATGCATAAAATTGACCTAAACGTCTCCTTTTCCTATTCTGAGTCGATTCTACATGCTTTAAGTGTGTTTGGTGGCTTAGAACCATCAAAAAACGTTGAAATATAGTTCAAATTCAATAAAAATCGACAAAAATACAGTTTCTAGCTAAAATTTGATGGTTTCGTTGCACTTTCCGAGCCCGTAGGGTATCTGATTGGCTTAAAAGTACAAGAAAACACTTCAAAAGTGACGTTTCTGAAGAATTTTAACAGTTTTCTTGTATCTACGAACGCCAGAATGCATAAAATTGACCTAAACGTCTCCTTTTCCTATTCTGAGTCGATTCTGCATGCTTTAAGTGTGTTTGGTGGCTCAGAACCATCAAAAAACGTTGAAATATAGTTCAAATTCAATAAAAATCGACAAAAATACAGTTTCTAGCTAAAATTTGATGGTTTCGTTGCACTTTCCGAGCCCGTAGGGTAACTGATTGGCTTAAAAGTACAAGAAAACACTTCAAAAGTGACGTCTCTGAAGAATTTTAACAGTTTTCTTGTATCTACGAACCCCAGAATGCATAAAATTGACCTAAACGTCTCCTTTTCCTATTCTGAGTCGATTCTGCATGCTTTAAGTGTGTTTGGTGGCTCAGAACCATCAAAAAACGTTGAAATATAGTTCAAATTCAATAAAAATCGACAAAAATACAGTTTCTAGCTAAAATTTGATGGTTTCGTTGCACTTTCCGAGCCCGTAGGGTATCTGATTGGCTTAAAAGTACAAGAAAACACTTCAAAAGTGACGTTTCTGAAGAATTGTAACAGTTTTCTTGTATCTACGAACGCCAGAATGCATAAAATTGACCTAAACGTCTCCTTTTCCTATTCTGAGTCGATTCTGCATGCTTTAAGTGTGTTTGGTGGCTCAGAACAATCAAAAAACGTTGAAATATAGTTCAAATTCAATAAAAATCGACAAAAATACAGTTTCTAGCTAAAATTTGAAGGTTCCGTTGCACTTTCCGAGCCCGTAGGGTATCTGATTGGCTTAAAAGTACAAGAAAACACTTCAAAAGTGACGTTTCTGAAGAATTTTAACAGTTTTCTTGTATCTACGAACGCCAGAATGCATAAAATTGACCTAAACGTCTCCTTTTCCTATTCTGAGTCGATTCTGCATGCTTTAAGTGTGTTTGGTGGCTCAGAACCATCAAAAAACGTTGAAATATAGTTCAAATTCAATAAAAATCGACAAAAATACAGTTTCTAGCTAAAATTTGATGGTTTCGTTGCACTTTCCGAGCCCGTTGGGTATCTGATTGGCTTAAAAGTACAAGAAAACACTTCAAAAGTGACGTTTCTGAAGAATTTTAACAGTTTTCTTGTATCTACGAACGCCAGAATGCATAAAATTGACCTAAACGTCTCCTTTTCCTATTCTGAGTCGATTCTGCATGCTTTAAGTGTGTTTGGTGGCTCAGAACCATGAAAAAACGTTGAAATATAGTTCAAATTCAATAAAAATCGACAAAAATACAGTTTCTAGCTAAAATTTGATGGTTTCGTTGCACTTTCCGAGCCCGTAGGGTATCTGATTGGCTTAAAAGTACAAGAAAACACTTCAAAAGTGACGTTTCTGAAGAATTTTAACAGTTTTCTTGTATCTACGAACGCCAGAATGCATAAAATTGACCTAAACGTCTCCTTTTCCTATTCTGAGTCGATTCTGCATGCTTTAAGTGTGTTTGGTGGCTCAGAACCATCAAAAAACGTTGAAATATAGTTCAAATTCAATAAAAATCGACAAAAATATAGTTTCTAGCTAAAATTTGATGGTTTCGTTGCACTTTCCGAGCCCGTAGGGTATCTGATTGGCTTAAAAATACAAGAAAACACTTCAAAAGTGACGTTTCTGAAGAATTTTAACAGTTTTCTTGTATCTACGAACGCCAGAATGCATAAAATTGACCTAAACGTCTCCTTTTCCTATTCTGAGTCGATTCTGCATGCTTTAAGTGTGTTTGGTGGCTCAGAACCATCAAAAAACGTTGAAATATAGTTCAAATTCAATAAAAATCGACAAAAATACAGTTTCTAGCTAAAATTTGATGGTTTCGTTGCACTTTCCGAGCCCGTAGGGTATCTGATTGGCTTAAAAGTACAAGAAAACACTTCAAAAGTGACGTTTCTGAAGAATTTTAACAGTTTTCTTGTATCTACGAACGCCAGAATGCATAAAATTGACCTAAACGTCTCCTTTTCCTATTCTGAGTCGATTCTGCATGCTTTAAGTGTGTTTGGTGGCTCAGAACCATCAAAAAACGTTGAAATATAGTTCAAATTCAATAAAAATCGACAAAAATACAGTTTCTAGCTAAAATTTGATGGTTTCGTTGCACTTTCCGAGCCCGTAGGGTATCTGATTGGCTTAAAAGTACAAGAAAGCACTTCAAAAGTGACGTTTCTGAAGAATTTTAACAGTTTTCTTGTATCTACGAACGCCAGAATGCATAAAATTGACCTAAACGTCTCCATTTCCTATTCTGAGTCGATTCTGCATGCTTTAAGTGTGTTTGGTGGCTCAGAACCATCAAAAAACGTTGAAATATAGTTCAAAATCAATAAAAATCGACAAAAATACAGTTTCTAGCTAAAATTTGATGGTTTCGTTGCACTTTCCGAGCCCGTAGGGTATCTGATTGGCTTAAAAGTACAAGAAAACACTTCAAAAGT